>NC_069510.1:134215904-134250904 GCF_027579735.1 Bombina bombina
GTCGCCATGGCTACTGGACGTGGTGCAGCTAAAAACAATAACAAACCCAATTAAAGAGACATATTACAATTGAATACAGCATATGAAGTGGCAAATAAATAATACCTATAGCTTAATCACCAAGTATCAACTACTCTATGTATCATATTAAATGCTATACCTATGTCAGAGTGACAATACACTCTCTTAAAAAACTATGCTATACTATACAGAGGATATGGTACAGGTCAGCGTTAATATCCGTTTACATATTACATCTTATGTCCTATAATCTCAAATGCTCCCATCATCTACTAGTACAAACAAATCAACTATACTAATAGTATTAACCTCATGCGTGGAGCAAACCGCAGCTAAAGGAAAACAATTTATTGCATAATGAACCCTATGTAAAGTTCAACAATGTTTCCAATTTTGGCACTCACTACTATACTCACTAGTAACTGTTTGAACTAAAGAAAACAGTGCCAGTCCAGGTGAGTGTTCAACCCCCCAGGCATCAGGGTACCTAGGTTAAAAATCCACCTGGACCTCGCACTATAGAAGCACTCTATCTCTGTCTCCTCCTCTCACTGGAGGAGGGATGTGATCACGTATCATAAATCAGCAACCATATGGCCAGTAAAAGCAAATGAGAGTAAGGTATTTAAACCCCTTTCTATCTATAGTCGCCCCCGAATTTCAGCACGGTGGTTGGCCATACGGGTGCAGAGATCATCTATGGTTTTACCAACATAGAATAACCCACATGTAGAGTGTAACAAATACACGATGAATGTCGTTGTGCAGGTTACACTGTCTGTGTGGGTTATTCTATGTTGGTAAAACCATAGATGATCTCCGCACCCGTATGGCCAACCACCGTGCTGCCATTCGGGCGGCTATAGATAGAAAGGGTTCTGATCAACCCGTAGCTCGTCATTTTTTGCGTTGACTGGCATACGGTTGCCGATTTAAGATACATGATCATTGATCACATCCCTTCTCCAGTGAGAGAAGGAGATAAAAGGTAGAATGCTTCTACAGTGCGAGTCCAGGTGAATTTTCAACCTAGGTACCCCTGATGCCTGGGGGGTTGAACACTCACCTGGACTGGCACTGTTTTCTTTAGTTCAAACAGTTACTAGTGAGTATAGTAGTGAGTGCCAAAATTGGAAACATTGTTGAACTTTACATAGGTTCATTATGCAATAAATTGTTTTCTTTAGCTGCGGTTTGCTCCACGCATGAGGTTAATACTATTAGTATAGTTGATTTGTTTGTACTAGTAGATGATGGGAGCAATTGAGATTATAGGACATAAGATGTAATATGTAACGGATATTAACACTGACCTGTACCATATTCTCTGTATACTATAGCATAGTTTATAATAGAGTGTATTGTCACTCTGACATAGGTATAGCATTTAATATGATACATAGAGTAGTTGATACTTAGTGATTAAGCTATAGGTATTATTTATTGGTCACTTCATATGCTGTATCAATTGTAATATGTCTCTTTAATGGGTTTGCTATTGTTTTTAGCTGCGCCGCGTCGGGTAGCCATGGCGACCGACTGAGCCTGTGCAGTGGTGCGGTCAGAACGCCGGGCGACTTCCGTTCTGCGGCGTGAATTTTCGGGTGGAGGGTACTTAAAGGGACAGTCTGCTCCACAATATTTATTGTTTTTACAGATAGCTAATCCCTTTATTACCCTATTCCCCCAGTTTTGCATAACCAACCACAGTTATAATAATACACATCTTTACCTCTGTGATTACCTTGTATGTAAGCCTCTACAAACTGCCCCTTATTTCAGTTCTTTTGACAGACTACATTTTAGCCAATCAGTTCTAAATCCTAGGTAAGTTCTTGTGCATGAGTACAGTGTTATCTATAGGAAACACATAAACTAACACCCTCTAGTGGTGAGAAACTGTCAAAATGCATTCAGATAAGAGAGTCTCTCTCATATATCGGAACCAATTTTCATATGTGTTTCCTAGATGGGGAATAATCTCTGATTGAGGTTTGGGTTTACCATTATGTGTAAGAGTGTGAAAAGGAATAGATTTGTCTATATGAGGAATCAGTAGTGCTTGAACTGGTTGTTGAAAGGGGAAATCTAAGTTTTCTATTATGGGGGTCAGTGGGGAGGGTATTGTGGAAATGTAACTATGCTTTTTGGTTTTTGGTTGGGAATTCCCAAGCCTCCCAAGTCTTTGGGGTGGTAGAGTTTTGCCAGATATATTTTGTGATAGATTTTTGGAGATTGTGTATTAATGTGTCGGTAAAGGGATTGGGAGGGTTTAGAAAAGATATAATAGTTTAGGGAGGAGAATAATCTTAACAGCATTGATCCTGCTATCCATGAAAGAGGTTTGTTGCTCTAGGAGCGTAGAAGAGCTTGTGTCACAGTGGATATGGCTTTAAAATTTGCATCTAATAATGTGGTCCTTGTAAGGGGATATATAAATTCCTAGGTATTTGATAGATTGTTGCTGCGTGCGGTAAGTGAGCATTGTTTTCAAGTTCATCGACATTAAGTCTAATAGTGAAGTAGTTCCAGATTTTAGAAATGTTAATTTTAAAGTTAGAGAAGGAACTGTAGGTGTGGAGCGTTTGAATGAGGGGGGGAATGGAGGAGAGTGGTTGTGTGAGTGTTAGAAAGATATCATCCGCATATAGAGAAGCTTAATATTCATATTGGTCGAATTTGAATCCTATAGTGTTATTATTTCTAATGCGGGAGGCCAGAACCTCCATGGCGAGGGACAAATAGTATGGGAGAGAAAGGGGCAGCCTTATCTTGTGCCATTGGAGATCTGAAATGGGTGGGATAAGGCATCATTTATTTTGACTTTTGTTTGTGGGTTATTGTAGAGAGAGAAAGAGTTTTCCTATAAAGATCTGGTCAAAACCAAATTTTGTAAGCTCTTTTGCAGAAATAGCCAGTTCAGCCTGTCAAAGGGCTTACTCTGCGTCCATAGAGATGAACGCAGAGAGTATTTCGTGGTTATGGGTGTATTCCATTAGGTGAAGCATTTTGATAGTGTTATCCTTGGTGTCTCTGTTAGGGATGAAACCTGCCTGATTTAAATGGATTAAAGATGGTAGAATAGTGTTAATGCGGGGTGGCTAGTATCTTTGCATATATTTTGATGTCTGTGTTTAGAAGGGATATCGGGCGAAAATTTGCAGGTATGGTAGGTGGTTTCAAAAAAGATACAATATACAGTGCTAGATGGAAAATAACACTTAAATGTAACAACAAGAAGTAATACTCTCCTTTTAGATAAGACCGCAGCCTTCTTACAGTGTCCAGTAAATCAAGAAAAAAACAAAATAGTAACTTACTCCATAAATAGGAGAATCCGGCTTGTCTCAGCAAAGAAGGATATCAACAGTCTTCCAACTTTGATAAAAAGATATTTATTTGTTCTCAACGCGTTTCAACTTTTAGCAAGTCTTTCTCAAGAGCAATGAGCTCAAATAAATATCTTTTTATCAAAGTTGGAAGACTGTTGATATCCTGGATATTATAAAGAGAGGAGTAGTAGCTGTGAAAAGACTAACTTTGTTAGTTTTAAGGGTTGTTGAGGAATTTGGTTGTTGGATTTCTTATATATGTGTGACTTTAGTCTCTTCTTTTTCAGTGCCCTAGCTAATAATTTACCTGATCTATTGCTTTTCATAGTAGATTATGCTATTTGTGTTTTGTGTGCAGTGTTTGATATTTAATTTGTAAGAAGCTGTCCAACACAAGTCTAGCTTTTGGTAATCGGTTGTTATGAGGGGATCAGCTGGGGACAGCTTGTTGGGCCAAATCTAACTGGGCAAATGAGTCTGATAAGTCTTTATATGACTGTCGGTGTATTTTCTGATGTTGAACTTTGAACTTGATCAGCTCTCGCCTTAGCACACACTTGTGTGCCTCCCATAAGGTATATTTGCTGTCAACAGAGTTGGAGGTTAAGAGTGAAATATTCTTCAATGTTTTTTTTTAAGCTGTGTAACTGTATCTTGGTTATTTAATAGGGTTTTTGTCTAATTTACATTGATATGGTGTTAAGGGTATGTTGTGATAGTTGGAGTTTTTACAGGCCGAATGGTCAGACCATGACCTGGGGGATATGGCGCATCTATTGACTAGGGCTGCTTGATTTGAGAATATATAGTCAAGCTGACTGTAAGATTTATAAGGATGAGAGAAAAAAGGTATAATTGTGTGTGTCTTGGTAAATAAGGCGCCAAGTGTCGAACAGATTGAGATTTCTCAGGCCCTTTTAAAGAGTGTTTGTAACTTTTTTTTGAATTTTAATGTTTGGATTGGAGCTATCCTTAGAAGGTTGTAAGGGGATATTAAAATCACCTGCGACATAGGTGGGTCCTTTAGTGATGTTTTGTAATTTTGTTGAGGATATTTTTAAAGATGAAGTTTGGTTGGTTGGTATTCGGGGCATATATATTTATTAGTTTGATAGTCTGCCATAAAGCAGACATACTAGGCTTAGGTATCTTGTTTCCTGCAGAAACTATATATCTACATGCCTTTTAGCTAGATCTAACAAGGCCTTCAATCTTTTATGGGGCGAATTTAGCCCTCTTGTGTTTTGGTGAGAGAAGGGTTAACTTCTTCACTCTTTGGTGTTTTTTAGCCTTTTTGTTTAAGGGTATGTGTGTGATTGTCTTGCAGCAAAGGGGAGTACAAATTGCAGTAATACAGTGCATAAGTGGGTGGGTGTAGGTTCCTACAAGAGACAACAATGCATATAACATACAGTTTAAAAAGAGATAAATCATGGTGAACAATATAACATTAAAGGGAAACTCAAATCAAAATAAACCTCATGATTCAGATAGAGCAGCAATTGTAAACAACTTTCCAATTTACTTCCTTTAACAAAATGTGCACAGTCTTTTTTATATTTGCACTTTTTGAGTCACCAACTCCTACTGAGCAATGTGCAAGAAATTCACAGACTATACGTATATGCATTTGTGATTGGCTGATGGCTGTCACACTGATACAGGGGGAGTGGAAATAGGCATAACTTTGCAATTTATTTAACAAAAATCTACTACTCATTTGAAGTTCAGACTAAGTGCTATTCCTTTGTCTTATTATCATGCATATGTTGATTATGCAAATCTACAGTGTTGACTGGTCCTTTAACAATGGTGCTAAACATGGAAATAAGGTAAAAAAAGAAAAAAAGTGTCTCTTCCTATTATAGGGCATAAATAGAGTGGTTAGGGGGTATTACCACTACAAGCCCTATATGGTATAGTCTGATAGCCATTTTGGAAGAGCAGAATATCCTGGCCAGAGGGAATTAAGAAAGGAGAAGGAAGGGGGTAGAGGGTGGGGGAGGGTCGGATCAGGGATAGTAGAGAGGGGTAGAGGGAGTAAGGAGAAAAGTGCACGGAGCTTTTAATTTTAGAAACCAGCTAGGTTGTCAAGGGGTTACAAACATTTGATACATTTACTTGCCCGGTCTGACTGGGAATGAGTGTCACATATCAGTTCAGTTTTCAAAGTCTTTGTAAACTGGAGGTGGATTATTTGTTAGGTTGAGCGGGTTGAAGAAGTAGGACTAGAGGCAGTTTGACTTTTGGGCGAGGCCTCTGTTGGTTTATTCTTCTTTAGTGTGACAGTATGTCACGATTTGGCTGGGAGGCTTTGTCTCTTGGGTGGAGAAGTTGAAGTGTGGGCAAGTGAGGAGGCCACTGAAAGGGGGAGGGGGTCCAGATTTAATGTGGAAAAAAAGTTTGAGATATCCTCTGGAGTTTTGCAGAGTGTGGCGGGGTATCTTTTTATTTTGTAAGTGGTGCGAATTCTTTCGTCTGTTTGCAGGGTCCGTGTCGACAGGTCCCGAAATAATTGCAGAATATTTCCTCTGAATCTCACAGGTTGATTCTTTCAGGATTGGTTTAAGAGCATGTCCTTCTCTTGGAAATTCTTAAAACGAATTACAATTTTATCTAGGTGGAGCTGAGTCTGGTGGTTTAGGTCTTAAAGTCCTATGTGCTCTAACCCATGGAATCTCTTCTGTGAAAAGATGGGTCTTTTAGATGTTAAAATAAGGCTTGAAGGTAGACCGGGAAGTCTCTTGGCAAAAACTGACTCAGGCACACCTCTAATGTTGTAGGTTTTTTACGCCTACTGCGATTCTCTAGGTCCTCTAATTTTTCTTGGAGTGACAAGATGGTTTCTTGCTGGGAAGTGAGCTGATCTGTTATTTGTTGAATATCCTCCTTCATAGTATCTTGATTGCTTTC
Organism: Bombina bombina; assembly: GCF_027579735.1. Classification (NCBI taxonomy): domain Eukaryota; kingdom Metazoa; phylum Chordata; class Amphibia; order Anura; family Bombinatoridae; genus Bombina; species Bombina bombina. Next base: position 134,222,171 of record NC_069510.1, read on the forward strand.
CAAAGTTTAAACTTAAGCCAAGTGTGTGTAAATCCTGTCTCATCTCAGCCAGTTCTTCTCTAATGCATAACTGCGCTATGTCTGCAATGTCTTGTTTTGTGGGAAGATTCTGCAGGAGTGCTGCTGGTAACTGTAAATCTTCTGTTTGAGATCTGCACGGTTGCAAGTCTTGGGTAGAAGTTGCTGCAGGTTTGTCATTTTGCTTATGGTTAGTAGGAGAGCTATCTGCTGTGTCTGAGCATTGTAGGAATTAAGACATAGTTTGAAGTTTACCTGTTGCAGGTTTCACCAGTTTATTCTGTTTTAAGGTGTGTCTACTTGCCATAGTAAATGGCATATAGGTATAGCTGAGTGAATATAATTGGTATTAAGGGGCTCCCAGTCCAGAAAAGCAATGGTGTAATCACTGAGGCGGCTGTCAAAAAGGGAAGGCAACGTTTGCAGATATATTCGTGCTAAGCCAGATTGGACGTGCAGATGGCTCTTTTAATAGTGAGCAATGTTCAGGTTAATTACAATGCGAGTTGTCACTTCTGTCTTTGCAGGGAGCAAATGATGGTAAAGTGTTAGGCCTCAAAACTAATATAGTAATTTACAGCTTTATGAGAGTAGTTATTAGGTGGCTGGGACAGCAGGCCTGTGGTAATGTGTGTGCTCTGTATAGGAGGTTGGAATATCAATTGCTTACCACCCTCCGGTCCATAGTAGGGCCCAAGCCGCGGGCTAGATTTGCGGCCAGTATCTAGATCAGAGTGCACTATCCCCGTTTCACAACCCGGAGTGTGTCTGGTGTCCCTGGGCGTCCGGATTTAGGATTTATGCCCTTGCCTTTGCGGTTGTCTTGCTGGATTATCTTTGTTTAAGTGGGGCAGCAGTTGCGGCCGCCATTGCGGCCTGGTGGGAGTCCGGATGGATTGAATATGGCAAACCTCTACAGGCTACAATCTCCACACAATATACGTTCAAAAAAGTTGAAGATGAGGGGTAAGGGAGCAGGCACATGGAGTTGATTAGTGGTATTTGGTGGCAGGATGGCCAGAATAAGCAGCTGGATTTAGGGCAGTTGTGGTGGAGCTCCGGTGTTATGCTGCTCTCATGTCATTAACTATTTACTAACTACCTTACACTAAACCTAAAATTACAAAAAAAACCAGAAAGAAAACACTAAATTACAAAAAAAAAAAAAAAAAATGAAATTATCCAAAATAAAAAAGATTTACACCTAATCTAATAGCCCTATCAAATAAAAAAGCCCACCCAAAATAAAAAAATGCCTAGCCTACAATAAACTTACAGATGACCCTTAAAAGCTGCTAAAATCCTATTGTGCTATTCAAATCAGCCAATAGGATTTAAGCAGCCTCTCATTCTATTGGCTGATTCGAATTAGCCAATAGAATGAGAGCTGCTTAATTCCTATTGGCTGTATCAAATTTTTCAGCCAATAGGAATGCAAGGACGCTATCTTGAATCGCATCCCTTGCATTGAAGATTCAGTGTACCGGGCGACCATTATGAAGAGGATGCTTCGCGCCGGATGTCGTTCAGGATGGACCCGCTCCGCGCCTCCCGGGATCGAAGATAGAAGAAGTCCGCCTGGATGAAGATTGAAGAGAGCCGTCTAGATGAAAGACTTCTCGCCGCTTGGATCAGGACTTCAACACCGGATGAAAATTGAAGAGGCCGTCTGGATGAAGACTTCTCGTTGCCTGGATAAAGGACTTTCAACTCCGGGATGAAGATAGTTCAAGCGGGGACTTCAAAAACTGTAAGTAGATCGTCAGGGGTTAGTGTTTTTTTTTTAAGGTTTCTTTGGGTGTTTTAGTTTAGGGTTTGGGCAGTAAAAGAGCTAAATGCCCTTTTAAGGGCAAAGCCCATACAAATGCCCTTTTTCAGGGCAATGGGTAGCTTAGGTTTTTTTAGAATTAGGTTTTGTATTTTGGGGGTTGGTTGGGTGGGTGGGGTTTTACTGTTTGGGTGGTGTTTGTGTTTTTTTTTTTTAACAGGAAGCTGATATATTTGGGGCAATGCCCCACAAAAAGAGGCCCTTTTAAGGTTTGATTTTGAATAGCCAATAGGATTTTAGCACTTTTAGGGCCATTGTTAGTTTTATTGTAGGCTAGGTTTTTTTTTATTTTGGGTGGGCTTTTTTATTTGATAGGGCTATTAGATTAGGTGTAATTCTTTTTTAGTTTTGGTTAATTTTGCTTGTTATTTTCCGTAATTTAGTGTTTGTTATTTTTTTGTAACTTATAATTTTTTTTTTTTGTAATTAGATACTTTGTCATTTTTAGAGTAGTGTTAGGATTTTTTAATGTGTATTTTTAGTTTAATTTAATTGGTAGTTAGTTTAATTTTAGTTTAATTAATTATATTAGTTTAAATTGTTAGTTTAAACTTTTTTTTTTTAATTTGACAGGTAAGTTTTAATTTTATTTAATATAGGGAAATTGTATTTTTAATATAAAGTTAGTGGGGCGTTAGGTTTAGGGGTGAATAGTTTAAATTAGTTTTATTGGCAATGTGGGGGGCTTTCGGTTTAGGGGTTACTAGTTTAATTTATTATATTTAGTTGTAGGGGGGGTTTTTTTGGTTTAGGGGTTAATAGGTTTATTATAGTGGTGGCGGGTAGGGCTTAATAACTTTAGTATAGCAAGGGCGATGTGGGGCGGAAACGGCATATTAGGGAGTTAATAATATTTAAATAGTGTTTGCGAGGCAGGAGGGTGGCGGTTTAGGGGTTAATAACTTTAGTATAGTGGTGATGTCGGGGAGCCCGCGAATTAGGGGGTTATAATTTTTTTTTTAGTGGCAGCGATATCGGGGAGTGGCAGATTAGGGGTTAATAAATTTATTATAGTGTTTGGGATGTGGGAGGGGCCTCGGTTTAGAGGTTAATAGGCAGATTATGGTGTTTAAAACTTTAGTTATGATTTTTATATTACATATTTTGTAGCGTAAAATTCATAACTACTGACTTTAGATGGCTGTACAGGATCTTGTCATTTTAGGCTGTAACTCCGTTTTTTTTCAGCCTCAACCGCAAAACTCTTAATACCAGTGCCTATGAGAATCCCATTAAAAAATGTCATTTTTATGAGTGTGGTACTTGACGTAGCGTTAAAGGCTAAAAGGCTTGCGTACACATATACCGACACTAGACTTGTAATGGCTGCGATGCTGTTTAAACGGCTGAAAATACCATATTTTTCAGGTTAAAAGACGAACGCACAAATTTGTAATCTAGCTGTTTGTTTGTTGCATTTTTGGTATATAGTTATCCATTTTGTGTCTGCATTCCCCACACCTCTAATAGTAACTGATTGCACCCACATTTCACACTTATGTATATGACATAATACTTTGTGCGCAATATCAACACAGCTTGCTTCTGGGCTGGAAAGCTTCTACTTTCTTCACTATATATACACGTGCGTATACTGTTTTAGACATGTGTATGTATGCATCTCTATGTTTAAGCCCTTTATAGTTTGTTTTTTCTTGAGATCTCATATTATTGAGCCCTTATAACAATTGATTTTTTTTTAAAATAGTTTTTATCAGTTAAGTGTAGCTGTACTGGTCTGGTAGACCCCAACATCTCATACATGGACGTGACACCTGTCAAAACTCACTCAGTATAGAAAAAATAAAAAACAAACTATAGTTTACCAAAAGACATGCTATATAAAACGTCAGAAAATATTACCTATTTTTGCATATGGGATTAAAGACCAAAGTTCTCATTAATGGTATAGCTACAATAATAACTAAACTTGTAAAATATACACCAAGAGACAAATTGTGATGTAGACCGCGAGCGGATGCGTTTATTCAACATAACAACAAGCCGACTATTAACTGTGATGTGTGCCGAATTGAGTCATTGGTCTACATCAAGTTAAACAAGAGGTTAAGGCCCACTGCAATGACAATAAGGTGCTTTCAGGAAGTTACCATGACCTGCCTAATTGAGAAGGACACTATAGGCACACACCCTAAAGTTAATAGGCACTTCCTTTTAGCGCTGAGCCATCACTCCCACTCCATTCAATTGGCATAAGAAGGAAAACAAGAGGGCCAAGACCTCCTGCCACCAGAGTGTAACCTTCCACCACCATAAAGGGGACCCTGTTCAGACGGCCACTCAAGCCGAGTCTCACCAGGGAGAGAACAATTAAGAACATGGGCTTACTGAAGGCTACCTCGATTAACCCTACCCCAGCTGTTGTTACCCTAAAGCAACCCATACGGGGAGCCCTTGACTCAAGGCGCCATCCATAATTAGTGGGGAAGGATAAACAGGAATTTTCATCCAACACAGCAGAAAAAAAGAGACCTGTGACTTCCTGCTGGGACTAAAGGTAAGCTTAAGACCTCCCAATAGACTGCAACACTATTGCAAAATGTTACACATCCCATTCCACTGAGGCCTTAACCCCTTAAAGCAATATTAACCCAATTTTTTCGGTGTCATGATTCAGCTAGAGCATCGGAATTTTAAGCAACTTCTAATTTACTCCCTATTACAAAAATTTTTCTACTTTTACTTTTATAACATGTGGTATATATATATATATATATTATATATATATATACACACACATATATATATATATATATATATATACATACATACATACATACATACATACACACGACACCCGTATATATATTTATACACACACATATATATATATATATATCTACAACACACATATAGATTATATACACACACATATACACCACACACATATATATAGTACACATATACACACATACACACACATATATATATATATATATATATATATATATATACACACATACCCACACACACATACATACACATATATATATATATAATTATATATAATATATAATATATATATATATACACACACACACACACACACATATACATACACAACGCGCACACACACATATATATATATATATATTATACACAACACACAAACATATATATACAGGGAGTGCAGAATTATTAGGCAAGTTGTATTTTTTGAGGATTCATTTTATTATTGAACAACAACCATGTTTCTCAATGAACCCAAAAAACTCATTAATATCAAAGCTGAATAGTTTTTGGAAGTAGGTTTTAGTTTGTTTTAGTTATAGCTATTTTAGGGGGATATCTGTGTGTGCAGGTGACTATTACTGTGCATAATTATTAGGCAACTTAACAAAAAACAAATATATACTCCATTTCAATTATTTTATTTTTACCCAGTGAAACCGAATATAACATCTCAACATTCACAAATATACATTTCTGACATTCAAAAACAAAACAAAAACAAATCAGTGACCAATATAGCCACCTTTCTTTGCAAAGACACTCAAAAAGCATGCCATCCATGGATTCTGTCAGTGTTTGATCTATTCACCATCAACATTGTGTGCAGCAGCAACCCACATCCTCCCAGACACTGTTCAGAGAGGTGTACTGTTTTCCCCTCCTTGTAAATTTCACATTTGATGATGGACCACAGGTTCTCAATGGGGTTCAGATCAGGTGAACAAGGAGGCCATGTCATTAGATTTTTCTCTTTTATACCCTTTCTTGCCAGCCACGCTGTGGAGTACTTGGACAGCGTGTGATGGAGCATTGTCCTGCATGAAAATCATGTTTTTCCTTGAAGGATGCACACTTCTTCCTGTACCACTGCTTGAAGAAGGTGTCTTCCAGAAACTGGCAGTAGGACAGGGGAGTTGAGCTTGATTCCATCCTCAACCCGAAAAGGCTCCACAAGCTCATCTTTGATGATACCAGCCCAAACCAGTACTCCACCTACCACCTGCCTCTGCTGGGCGTCTGAGTCGGACTGGAGCTCTCTGCCCTTTACCAAGCTCCAGCACGGGCCCATCCATCTGGCCCATCAAGACTCACTCTCATTTCAATCAGTCCATAAAACCTTAGAAAAATCAGTCTTGAGATATTTCTTGGCCCAGTCTTGACGTTTCAGCTTGTGTGTCCTTGTTCAGTGGTGGTCGTCTTTCAGCCTTTCTACCTTGGCCATGTCTCTGAGTATTGCACACCTCCTTGTGCTTTTGGGCACTCCAGTGATGTTGCAGCTCTGAAATATGGCCAAACTGGTGGCACAGTGGCATCTTGCAGCTGCACGCTTGACCTTTTCTCAGTTCATGGGCAGTTATTTTGCGCCTTGGTTTTTCCACACGCTTCTTGCGACCCGTTGACTATTTTGAATGAACGCTTGATTGTTCGATGATCACCGCTTCAGAAGCTTTGCAATTTTAAGAGTGCTGCATCCCTCTGCAAGATATCTCACTATTTTTGACTTTTCTGAGCCTGTCAAGTCCTTCTTTGACCCGATTTTGCCAAGAGGAAAGGAAGTTGCCTAATAATTATGCACACCTGATAGTAGGGTGTTGATGTTCATTAGACCATCACCCCTTCTCATTACAGAGATGCACATTACCTAATATGCTTAATTGGTAGTAGGCTTTCGAGCCTATACAGCTTTGGAGTAAGACAACATGCATAAAGAGGATGATGTGGTCAAAATACTCATTTGCCTAATAATTCTGCACTCCCTGTATATATACACACACATATATATATATGTATTTATACACAAACAACACACCTATATATATATTTATACACACAAAACATATGTAATATATATATATATTATATATATATATATCTACACACACACACACACAACACATATAATATATCTACACACACACACTTTAGATATATATTATACACACATATATATATATATTTATATATAACATACACCACACACACACACACATATATACTATACTATATATATAATACACACACATATATATATATATTATATATATATATACATACATCACACGATATATATAATATATATATATATACATACATACACATATACATACATAAACATATTTAGACATTTAGCCAACAACCAGCAAGCACTACCCAGGTGCTGAAACAAATATGGGCTGGCTCGTAAGCTTACATGTCTGCTTTTTAAATATAACGATACAAGAGACACAACTAATTAGTAGCACAACACGACTGAACACTTCTAGCCCAATACAAAAGTATGCAAAATGTCACTGATAAGTTAAAAATAAAAAACGAAAACAAGAAGTCTTGTCAATATGACTATTGGAGAAATATATGCAGTGACTATAGACTTAGTTCAAATGTCAATAGTCCCTTCTTCTTGTGCAATTCTCGCCTCTGTGCCTGCTCCTAAATCATTTCTTCCACGATGGTATAAGTATCATGTATGGAATATAAACACTCTGCTAGATTCTATTGCTCTTGACCCTGTACGTTTAAACTGGGAAAGACAACAGAGCGCATCCTGCGATTCACAATATTGTTTATTCAAATTCCACAGACACACAATACAATGCACTTACAAAATATAAAATTCATATAAAATATACACATAAATGTCCATAAAACAAAAATACATAAATGTCTAATAAAAAAAAACCCCTATGTACATTCACTAGTAATATTCAAATCTAAATTTAAAATTAATCTGAAACTAAAATCATATCTAAAGGCACAATTTCCCTTATCATTTTATCATATTAATCTACATCTTCTAGTTAGACTTCCTATTAATCTTCAAATTGGGAACATAACTACCTACTCATTTATATTGTTACCTGAATCCGCTCTTATTATATCTCCTTAGGATAAATCAGAACATGTATTATAATGATCCCCTTAATCCATAAACACTTGGTAAGTCCAGGTCAATGTTTATACCCTTGGTTCCAAACAGTCCAACCTGTGGATCCATTTGGTCTCACACTTCCTCAAGGGATAGGAGCTTTTAAAAAGACATGTGAAGGGGGTGGAACATCCCAGAGATACATATCAAATTCCTAATGGAAGCTATGAGTTTTGTACTGAAGTACAATTATTTTCAATTTGAGAAAGTTATTCTATAAACAAACATGGATCCCTCCTATGCCAACATCATTATGGGCAATTTTGAAAATATGATGATTTGAAATAATAACCCTTTGAGGGAAAATCTTTGGAGGTACTACAGATATATTGACAGGCATAATTATTTATCTGGAAAGGGACAAATGAACAAGCAAAGATGTTTGTTAATTATATCAATCTGAATAATTTTAATCTGACCTTCACAGACAACATTAGTCGCAGATAGGCATGGTTGTTTCACCAAAGGGGAAAGGTAAGCTGTAAATAACTTTAGAAAGACATAGATAGGAATGGCTTTTTAAATGCGAAACATGGTCATATGGATAAGTAGAATTCAATATTTAATATGGGACAGTTCTGACGGGTGTATAGTTTTCTGTAATCGAAAAGTAATATTTATATGTCAATATACATCATGTAACCTAAAGGTAGTTTTTATAGCAGTTTATTACTTTTGTATACATAGTACCCGATGATAAAGATTAGTACAGTACTGTAATCAGTAGGTAATATTTATATGTCCATTATACAGCTTAATACATTGTAACATAAAGCTAGTTTTATATCAGTTTATTACTTTTGTATACATAGTACCATGATAAAGATTGTACAGTACTGTAATCATTAAGGGTAATATTTTATATGTCATTATACAGCTTATACATGTAACTAAAGGTAGTTTTATATCAGTTTATTACTTTGTATAGCATAGTACCATGATAAAGATAGTACAGTACTGTTATCAGTAAGGTAATATTATATGTCATTATACAGCTTATATATGTAACCTAAAGGTAGTTTTATATCAGGTTTATTACTTTTGGTATACATAGAACCATGATAAAGATACTAGTACAGTGCTGTAATCAGTAAGGTAATATTTATATGTCATTATAACAGCTTATACAGAGTAACCTAAATGTAATTTTATATCAGTTATTACTTTTGTATACATAGTACCATGATAAAGATAATACAGTACTGTAATCAGTAAGGTAATATTTATATGTCAATTATACAGCTTATACATGTAACCTAAAGGTAGTTTTATATCAGGTTTATTACTTTTGTATATATAGTACCATGATAAAGATAGTACGCGTACTCTATTAGTCAGTAATATTATATGCCATTATACAGCTTATACATGTAACCTAAAAGATAGTTTTATATCAGTTTATTACTTTTGTATACATAGTACCATGATAAAGATAGTACAGTACTGTAATCAGACAGGTAATAAGTTATGTCATTATACAGCTTATACATGTAACCTAAAGGGTAGTTTATATCAGTTTATTTCGTTTTTATACATAGTACCATGATAAAGATAGTACAGTGCTGTAATCTGTCGTAATATGTATATGTCATTATACAGCATATACATGTAACCTAAAGGTAGTTTTATATCAGTTTATTACTTTTGTATACATAGTACCATTATAAAGATAGTACAGTACTGTAATCAGTAAGGTAATATGTTTATGTCCTTTATACAGCTTATACATGTAACTTAAAGTTAGGTTTTATATCAGTTTATTTACTTTTGTATACATAGTACCATGATAAAGATAGTACAGTACTGTTATCAGTAAGTAATATTTATATGTCATTATCAGCTTATACCATGTAACCTAAAGGTAGTTTTATATCAGTTTTTATTATTTTGTATACATAGTACCATGATAAAGATAGTACAGTACTGTAATCAGTAAGTAATATTTATATGTAATTATACAGCTTATACAAGTAACCTAAAGGTAGTTTTATATCAGTTATTATTACTTTTTGTAAACATAGTACCATGATACTGATAGTACAGTACTGTAATCAGTAGGTTATATTTTATATGTCATTATACAGTTTATACATGTAATCTAAAGGTAGGTTTTATATCAGGTTTATTACTTTTGTATACATAGTACCATGATAAAGATAGCACAGTACTGTAATCAGATAGGTAATATGTATATTGTCATTATACAGCTTATACAATGTAACCTAAATGTAGTTTTATATCAGTTAATTACTTTTGTATACATAGTAACCATGATAAAGATAGTACAGTACTGTAATCAGTAAGGTAATATTTATATGTCAATATACAGCTTATACATGTAATCTAAAGGTAAGTTTATATCAGGTTTATTACTTTTGTATACATAGTACCATGATAAAGATAGTCACAGTACGTGTAATCAGATAGGTATATGTATATGTCATTATACAGCTTATACATGTAACCTAAATGTAGTTTTATATCAGTTTATTTACTTTTGTATACATAGTACCAATGATACAGATAGTACAGTACTGTAATCAGTAAGGTAAGTATTATATGTCATGATACAGCTGTATACATGTAAGCCTAAAGGTAGTTTATATCAAGTTTATGACTTTTGTTATACATAGTACCATGATAAACATAAGTACAGTAACTGTAATCAGTAAGGAAATATTTATATGTCATTATACAGCTTATACGAGTAACCTAAAGGTAGTTTTATATATCAGTTTATTCCTTTTGTATATTTAGTACCATGATAAAGATAGTACAGTACTGTAATCAGTAAGGTAATATTTATATGTCATTATACAGCTTATACATGTAACCTAAAGGTAGTTTTATATCAGTATATTACTTGTGTATACATAGTACCATGATATAAATATTACCTTACTGATTACAGTACTGTACTATCTTTATGTCATTATACAGCTTATACATGTAACCTAAAGGTAGTTTTATATCAGTTTATTACTTGTGTATATCATGTACCATGATAGAAGATTAGTACAGTACTGTAATCTGTAAGTTAATATTTATATGTCATTATACAGCTTATACATGTAACCTAAAGGTAGTTTTTATATCAGTACTATTACTTTTGTATACATAGTACCATGTTAAAGATAGTACAGTACTGTAATCAGTAAGGTATATTTATATGGTCATTATACAGCTTATACATGTAACCATAAGGTAGTTTTATATCAGTTTTATTACTTTTTTATACATAGTACCATAATAAAGATAGTACAGTACTGTAATCAGACAGGTATTATTTATGTCATTAATACAGCTTAGTACATGTAACCTAAACGTAGTTTTATATCAGTTTAATTACTTTTGTATACATAATTACCATGATAAAGATAGTACAGTACTGTAATCAGACAGTAATATTTATATGTTATTATACAGCTTATACATGTAACCTAAAGGTAGTTTTATATCAGTTTATTACTTTTGTATACATAGTACCATGATAAAGATAGTACATTACTGTTATCAGTAAGGTAATATGTTATAGTCATTATACAGCTTATACCATGTAACCAAAGGTAGTTTTATATCAGTTATTAGTTTTGTATACATAGTACCATGATAAAGATAGTACAGTACTGTAATCAGACAGTAATATTTATATGTTATTATACAGCTTATACATATAAACCTAAAGGTAGATTTTATATCAGTTTATTACTTTTGTATACATAGTACCATGATAAAGATAGTACAGTACTGTAATCAGACAGGTAATATTTTATATGTTATTATACAGCTTATACATGTAACCTAAAGGTAGTTTTATATCAGTTTATTACTTTTGTATACATAGTACCATGATAAAGATAGTACAGTACTGTTATCAGTAAGGTAATATGTATATGTCATTATACAGCTTATACATGTAACCTAAAGGTAGTTTTATATCAGTTATTAGTTTTGTATACATAGTACCATGATAAAGATAGTACAGTACTGTAATCAGTAAGGTAATATTTATAGGTCATTATACAGCTTATACTTGTAACCTAAAGGTAGTTTTATATCAGTTTATTACTTTTGTATATATAGTACCATGATAAAGATAGTACAGTACTGTAATCAGAAAGGTAATATTTATAGGTCATTATACAGCTGTATACATATACCTATAGGTAGTTTTATATCAGGTTTATTAACTTTTGTATACATAGTACCATGATAAAGATATAGTACAGTATCTGGTAATCAGACAGGGTAATATTTATATGTCATTATACAGCTTATACATGTAAACCTAAAGGTAGTTTTTATATCAGTTTATTACTTGTGTATACATAGTACCATGATAAAGATAGTACAGTACTGTAATCAGTAGGTAATATTTATATGTCATTATACAGCTTATACATGTAACCTAAAGGTAGTTTTATATCAGTTTATTACTTTTGTATACATAGTACCATGATAAAGATAGTGCAGTACTGTAATCAGACAGGTAATATTTATAGGTCATTATACAGCTTATACATATAACCTATAGGTAGTTTTATATCAGTTTATTACTTTTGTATACATAGTACCATGATAAAGATAGTACAGTACTGTAATCAGTAAGGTAATATTTATATGTCATTATACAACGCATACATGTAACCTAAAGGTAGTTTTATATCAGTTTATTACTTTTGTATACATAGTACCATGATAAAGATAGTACAGTACTGTAATCAGACAGGTAATATTTATGTCATTATACAGCTTATACATGTAACCAAAAGGTAGTTTTATATCAGTTTATTACGTTTGTATACATAGTACCTTGATAAAGATAGTACAGTACTGTAATCAGACAGTTAATATTTATAATGTCATTATACAGCTTATACATGTAACCTAAAGGTAGTTTTTATATCAGTTTATTATGTTTGTATACATAGTACCATGATAAAGATAGTACATTACTGTAATCAGACAGGTAATATTTATGTCATTATAAGCTTATACATGTAACTAAAGGTAGTTTTATATCATTTTATTACTTTTGTATACATAGTACCATGATAAAGATAGTACAGTACTGTAATCAGACAGGTAATATTTATATGTCATTATACAGCTTATATATGTAACCTAAAGGTAGTTTTATATCAGTTTATTACTTGTGTATACATAGTACCATGAAAAAGATAGTACAGTACTGTAATCAGACAGGTAATATTTATGTCATTATACAGCTTATACATGTAACCTAAAGGTAGTTTTATTATCAGTTTTATTACTTTAGTATACATAAGTACCATATAAAGATAGTACAGTACTGTAATTAGTCAGTAATATTAATATGTCATTATACAGCTTTATACATGTAACCTAAGGTAGTTTTATATCAGTTTATTACTTTTGTATACATAGTACCATGATAAAGATAGTACAGTACTGTAATCAGTAAGGTAATATTTATATATCATTATATAGCTTATACATGTAAACTAAAGGTAGTTTTATATTAGTTTTATTACTTTTGTATACATAGTACCATGATAAAGATAGTACAGTACTGTAATCAGTAAGTAAATATTATATGTCATTGTACAGCTTATACATGTAACCTAAAGGTTATTTTATATCAGGTTTATTACTTTTGTATACATAGTACCATGATTAAGATAGTACTGTACTGTAATCAGTAAGGTAATATTATGTCATTATACAGCTTATACATGTAACCTAAAGGTAGTTTTTAAATCAGTTTATTACTTTTGTATACATAGTACTATGAATAAGATAGTACAGTACTGTAATCAGTAAGGTAATATTTATATGTCATTATACAGCTTATACATGTAACCTAAGGTAGTTTTATATCAGTTTATTACTTTTGTATACATAGTATCCCTCAGAATGATAGTATAGTACTGTTATCAGACAGGTAATATTTATATGTCATTATACAGCTTATACATGTAACCTAAAGGTAGTTTTATATCAGTTTATTACTTTTGTATACATAGTACCATGATACTGATAGTACAGTACTGTAATCAGTAAGGTAATATTTATATATGTCATTATACAGCTTATACATGTAACCTAAAGGTAGTTTTATATTAGTTTATTACTTTTGTATACATAGTACCAGATAAAGATAGTACAGTACTGTATCAGTAGGGTAATATTTATATGTCATTTATACAGCTTATACATGTAACCTAAAGGTAGTTTTATATCTGTTTATTACTTTTGTATACATAGTACCATGATAAAGATAGTACAGTACTGTAATCAGTAAGGTAATATGTATATGTCTTTATACAGCTTATACATGTAACTTAAAGGTAGTTTTATATCAGTTTATTACTTTTGTATACATTGTACCATGATAAAGATAGTACTGTAAATCAGACAGGTAATATTTATGTCATTATACACGCTTATACATGTAACCTAAAGGTAGTTTTATATCAGTTTATTACTTTTGTATACATTGTACCATGATAAAGATAGTACTGTAATCAGTAAAGTAATATTTATATGTCATTATACAGCTTATACATGTAACCTAAAGGTAGTTTTATATCATTTATTACTTGTGTATACATAGTACCATGATAACGATAGTACAGTACTGTATTCAGTAAGGTAATATTTATATGTCATTATGCAGCTTATACATGTAACCTAAAGGTAGTTTTATATCAGTTTATTACTTTTGTATACATAGTACCATGATAAAGATAGTACTGTAATCAGTAAGGTAATATTTATGTCATTATACAGCTTATACATGTAACCTAAAGGTAGTTTTTATATCAGTTTATTACTTTTGTAAACATGAGTACCATGATAAAGATAGTACTGTAATCAGACAGGTAATATTTATGTCATTATACAGCTTATACATGTAACCTAAAGGTAGTTTTATATCAGTTTATTACTTTTGTATACATTGTACCATGATAAAGATAGTACTGTAATCAGTAAAGTAATATTTATATGTCATTATACAGCTTATACATGTAACCTAAAGGTAGTTTTATATCAGTTTATTACTTGTGTATACATAGTACCATGATAACGATAGTACAGTACTGTATTCAGTAAGGTAATATTTATATGTCATTATGCAGCTTATACATGTAACCTAAAGGTAGTTTTATATCAGTTTATTACTTTTGTATACATAGTACCATGATAAAGATAGTACTGTAATCAGTAAGGTAATATTTATGTCATTATACAGCTTATACATGTAACCTAAAGGTAGTTTTATATCAGTTTATTACTTTTGTAAACATAGTACCATGATAAAGATAGTACTGTAATCAGTAAGGTAATATTTATGTCATTATACAGCTTATACATGTAACCTAAAGGTAGTTTTATATCAGTTTATTACTTTTGTATACATAGTACAATGATAAAGATAGTACAGTACTGTAATCAGACAGGTAATATTTATGTCATTATACAGCTTATACATGTAACCTAAAGGTAGTTTTATATCAGTTTATTACATTTGTATGCATAGTAACATGATAAAGATAGTGCAGTACTGTAATCAGTAAGGTAATATTTATATGTCATTATACAGCTTATACATGTAACCTAAACAGATTATACTTGTAACCTAAAGGTAGTTTTATATCAGTTTATTACTTGTGTATATATAGTACCATGATAAAGATAGTACAGTACTGTAATCAGACAGGTAATATTTATATGTCATTATACAGCTTATACATGTAACCTAAAGGTAGTTTTATATCAGTTTATTACTTTTGTATACATAGTACCATGATAAAGATAGTACAGTACTGTAATCAGACAGGTAATATTTATATGTCATTATAAAGCTTATACTTGTAACCTAAAGGTAGTTTTATATCAGTTTATTACTTTTGTATACATAGTACCATGATAAAGATAGTACAATACTGCAATCAGTAAGGTAATATGTATATGTCATTATACAGCTTATATATATAACCTAAAGGTAGTTTTATATCAGTTTATTACTTTTGTATACATAGTACCATGATAAAGATATTACAGTACTGTAATCAGTAAGGTAATATTTATATGTCATTATACAGCTTATACATGTAACCTAAAGGTAGCTTTATATCAGTTTATTACTTGTGTATACATAGTACCATGATAAAGATAGTACAGTACTGTAATCAGTAAGGTAATATTTATATGTCATTATACAGCTTATACATGTAACCTAAAGGTAGTTTTATATGAGTTTATTACTTTTGTATATATAGTACCATGATAAAGATATTACAGTACTGTAATCAGACAGGTGATATTTATATATCATTATAAAGCTTATACATGTAACCTAAAGGTAGTTTTATATGTTTATTACTTTTGTATACATAGTACCATGATAAAGATAGCACAGTACTGTAATCAGACATGTAATATTTATATGTCATTATACAGCTTATACATGTAACCTAAAGGTAGTTTTATATCAGTTTTATTACTTTTGTATACATAGTACCATAATAAAGATAGTACAGTACTGTAATCAGTAGGTAATATTATATGTCATTATACAGCTTATACATGTAACCTAAAGGTAGTTTTATATCAGTTTATTACTTTTGTATACATAGTACCATGATAAAGATAGTACAGTACTGTAATCAGACAGGTAATATTTATATATCATTATACAGCTTATACATGTAACCTATAGGTAGTTTTATATCAGTTTTATTACTTTTGTATACATAGTACCATAATAAAGATAGTACAGTACTGTAATCAGTAGGTAATATTTATATGTCATTATACAGCTTATATATGTAACCTAAAGATAGTTTTATTTCAGTTTATTACTTTTGTATACATAGTACCATAATAAAGATAGTACAGTACTGTAATCAGTAAGTAATATTTATATGTCATTATACAGCTTATACATGTAACCTAAAGGTAGTTTTATATCAGTTTTATTACTTTTGTATACATAGTACCATGATAAAGATAGTACAGTACTGTAATCAATAAGGTAATATTTATATGTCATTATACAGCTTATACATGTAACCTAAAGGTAGTTTTATATTAGTTTATGACTTTTGTATACATAGTACCATGATAAAGATAGTACAGTACTGTAATCAGTAAGTAATATTTATATGTAATTATACAGCTTATACATGTAACCTATAGGTAGTTTTATATCAGTTTATTACTTTTGTATACATAGTACCATGATAAAGATAGTACAGTACTGTAATCAGACAGTAATATTTATGTCATTATACAGCTTATACATGTAACCTAAAGGTAGTTTTATATCAGTTTATTACTTTTGTATACATAGTACCATTAATAAAGATAGTACAGTACTGTAATCAGTAAGGTAATATTTATATGTCATTATACAGCTTATACATGTAACCTAAAGGTAGTTTTATATCAGTTTATTACTTTTGTATACATAGTACCATGATAAAGATAGTACAGTACTGTAATCAATAAGGTAATATTTATATGTCATTATACAGCTTATACATGTAACCTAAAGGTAGTTTTATATTAGTTTATTACTTTTGTATACATAGTACCATGATAAAGATAGTACAGTACTGTAATCAGTAAGTAATATTTATATGTAATTATACAGCTTATACATGTAACCTATAGGTAGTTTTATATCAGTTTATTACTTTTGTATACATAGTACCATGATAAAGATAGTACAGTACTGTAATCAGACAGGTAATATTTATACGTCATTATACAGCTTATACATGTAACCTAAAGGTAGTTTTATATCAGTTTATTACTTTTGTATACATAGTGCCATGATAAAGATAGTACAGTACTGTAATCAGTAAGGTAATATTTATATGTCATTATACAGCTTATACATGTAACCTAAAGGTAGTTTTATATCAGTTTATTACTTGTGTATACATAGTACCATGATAAAGATAGTACAGTACTGTAATCAGACAGGTAATATTTATATGTCATTATACAGCTTATACGTGTAACCTAAAGGTAGTTTTATATCAGTTTATTACTTCTGTATACATAGTACCATGATAAAGATAGTACAGTACTGTAATCAGTAAGGTAATATTTATATGTCATTATACAGCTTATACATGTAACCTAAAGGTAGTTTTATATCAGTTTATTACTGGTGTATACATAGTACCATGATAAAGATAGTACAGTACTGTAATCAGACAGGTAATATTTATATGTCATTATACAGCTTATACATGTAACCTAAAGGTAGTTTTATATCAGTTTATTACTTTTTTTATACATAGTACCATGATAAAGATAGTACAGTACTGTAATCAGACAGGTAATATGTATATGTTATATAATACAGCTTATACATGTAATCTAAAGGTAGTTTTATATCAGTTTATTACTTGTGTATACATAGTACCATGATAAAGATAGTACAGTACTGTAATCAGTAAGGTTATATTTATATGTCATTATACAGCTTATACATATAACCTAAAGGTAGTTTTACATCAGTCTATTACTTTTGTATACATAGTACCATGATACAGATAGTACAGTACTGTAATCAGTAAGGTAATATTTATATGTCATTATACAGCTTATACATGTAACCTAAAGGTAGTTTTATATCAGTTTATTAGTTTTGTATACATAGTACTATGATAAAGATAGTACAGTACTGTAATCAGTAAGGTAATATTTATATGTCATTACACAGCTTATACATGTAACCTAAAGGTAGTTTTATATCAGTTTATTACTTTTGTATACATAGTACCATGATAAAGATAGTACAGTACTGTAATCAGTAAGGTAATATTTATATGTCATTATACAGCTTATACATGTAACCTAAAGGTAGTTTTATATGAGTTTATTACTTTTGTATATATAGTACCATGATAAAGATAGTACAGTACTGTTATCAGTAAGGTAATATGTATATGTCATTATACAGCTTATACATGTAACCTAAAGGTAGTTTTATATCAGTTTATTACTTTTGTATACATAGTGCCATGATAAAGATAGTACAGTACTGTAATCAGTAGGTAATATATATATGTCACTATACAGCTTATACATGTAACCTAAAGGTAGTTTTATATCAGTTTATTACCTTTGTATACATAGTACCATGATACAGATAGTACAGTACTGTAATCAGTAAGTTAATATTTATATGTCATTATATAGCTTATACATGTAACCTAAAGGTAGTTTTATATCAGTTTATTACTTTTGTATACATAGTACCATGATAAAGATAGTGCAGTACTGTAATCAGTAAGTAATATTTATATGTCATTATACAGCTTATACATGTAACCTAAAGGTAGTTTTATATCAGTTTATTACTTTTGTATACATAGTACCATGATAAAGATAGTACAGTACTGTAATCAGAAAGTAATATTTATATGTCATTATACAGCATATACATGTAATCTAAAGGTAGTTTTATATCAGTTTATTACTTTTGTATACATAGTACCATGTTAAAGATAGTACAGTACAGTAATCAGTAAGGTAATATTTATATGTCATTATACAGCATATACATGTAATCTGAAGGTAGTTTTATATCAGTTTTTTACTTTTGTATACATAGTACCATGATAAAGATAGTACAGTACTGTAATTAGACAGGTAATATTTATATGTCATTATACAGCTTATACATGTAACCTAAAGGTAGTTTTATATCAGTTTATTATTTTTGTATACATAGTACCATGATAAAGATAGTACAGTACTGTAATCAGACAGGTAATATTTATATGTCATTATACAGCTTATACATGTAACCTAAAGGTAGTTTTATATCAGTTTATTACTTGTGTATACATAGTACCATGATAAAGATAGTACAGTACTGTAATCATACAGGTAATATTTATATGTCATTATACAGCTTATACATGTAACCTAAAGGTAGTTTTATATCAGTTTATTACTTTTGTATACATAGTACCATGATAAAGATAGTACAGTACTGTAATCAGTAGGTAATATATATATGTCACTATACAGCTTATACATGTAACCTAACGGTAGTTTTATATCACTTTATTACTTTTGTATACATAGTACCATGATAAAGATAGTACAGTACTGTAATCAGTAAGTAATATTTATATGTCATTATACAGTTTATACATGAAACCTAAAGGTAGTTTTATATCAGTTTATTACTTTTGTATACATAGTACCATGATAAAGATAGTACAGTACTGTAATCAGACAGGTAATATTTATATGTCATTATACAGCTTATACATGTAACCTAAAGGTAGTTTTATATCAGTTTATTACTTGTGTATACATAGTACCATGATAAAGATAGTACAGTACTGTAATCATACAGGTAATATTTATATGTCATTATACAGCTTATACATGTAACCTAAAGGTAGTTTTATATCAGTTTATTACTTTTGTATACATAGTACCATGATAAAGATAGTACAGTACTGTAATCAGTAGGTAATATATATATGTCACTATACAGCTTATACATGTAACCTAACGGTAGTTTTATATCACTTTATTACTTTTGTATACATAGTACCATGATAAAGATAGTACAGTACTGTAATCAGTAAGTAATATTTATATGTCATTATACAGTTTATACATGAAACCTAAAGGTAGTTTTATATCAGTTTATTACTTTTGTATACATAGTACCATGATAAAGATAGTACAGTACTGTAATCAGTAAGTAATATTTATATGTCATTATACAGCTTATACATGTAACCTAAAGGTAGTTTTATATCAGTTTATTACTTTTGTATACATAGTACCATGATAAAGATAGTACAGTACTGTAATCATACAGGTAATATTTATATGTCATTATACAGCTTATACATGTAACCTAAAGGTAGTTTTATATCAGTTTATTACTTTTGTATACATAGTACCATGATAAAGATAGTACAGTACTGTAATCAGTAGGTAATATATATATGTCACTATACAGCTTATACATGTAACCTAAAGGTAGTTTTATATCAGTTTATTACTTTTGTATACACAGTACCATGATAAAGATAGTATAGTACTGTAATCAGTAAGGTAATGTTTATGTCATTATACAGCTTATACATGTAACCTAAAGGTAGTTTTATATCAGTGTATTACTTTTGTATACACAGTACCATGATAAAGATAGTATAGTACTGTAATCAGTAAGGTAATATTTATATGTCATTATACAGCTTATACATGTAACCTAAAGGTAGTTTTATATCAGTTTATTACTTTTGTATACATAGTACCATGATAAAGATAGTACAGTACTGTAATCAGTAGGTAATATATATATGTCACTATACAGCTTATACATGTAACCTAAAGGTAGCTTTATATCAGTTTATTACTTTTGTATACATAGTACCATGAGAAAGATAGTACAGTAATGTAATCAGTAAGGTAATATTTATATCATTATACAGCTTATACATGTAACCTAAAGGTAGTTTTATATCAGTTTATTACTTTTGTATACATAGTACCATGATAAAGATAGTACAGTACTGTAATCAGTAGGTAATATTTATATGTCATTATACAGCTTATACATGTAACCTAAAGGCATTTTTATATCAGTGTATTACTTTTGTATACATATAATAACATGATAAAGATAGTACAGGACTGTAATCAGTAAGGTCATATTTATATGTCATTATACAGCTTATTCATGTAACCTAAAGGTAGTTTTATATCAGTTTATTACTTTTGTATACACAGTACCATGATAAAGATAGTATAGTACTGTAATCAGTAAGGTAATATTTATATGTCATTATACAGCTTATACATGTAACCTAAAGGTAGTTTTATATCAGTTTATTACTTTTGTATACATAGTACCATGATAAAGATAGTACAGTACTGTAATCAGTAGGTAATATATATATGTCACTATACAGCTTATACATGTAACCTAAAGGTAGCTTTATATCAGTTTATTACTTTTGTATACATAGTACCATGATAAAGATAGTACAGTACTGTAATCAGTAAGTAATATTTATATGTAATTATACAGCTTATACATGTAACCTAAAGGTAGTTTTATATCAGTTTATTACTTTTGTATACATAGTACCATGATAAAGATAGTACAGTACTGTAATCAGTAGGTAATATATATATGTCACTATACAGCTTATACATGTAACCTAACGGTAGTTTTATATCAGTTTATTACTTTTGTATACATAGTACCATGATAAAGATAGTACAGTACTGTAATCAGTAAGTAATATTTATATGTCATTATACAGTTTATACATGAAACCTAAAGGTAGTTTTATATCAGTTTATTACTTTTGTATACATAGTACCATGATAAAGATAGTACAGTACTGTAATCAGTAAGTAATATTTATATGTCATTATACAGCTTATACATGTAACCTAAAGGTAGTTTTATATCAGTTTATTACTTTTGTATACATAGTACCATGATAAAGATAGTACAGTACTGTAATCATACAGGTAATATTTATATGTCATTATACAGCTTATACATGTAACCTAAAGGTAGTTTTATATCAGTTTATTACTTTTGTATACATAGTACCATGATAAAGATAGTACAGTACTGTAATCAGTAGGTAATATATATATGTCACTATACAGCTTATACATGTAACCTAAAGGTAGTTTTATATCAGTTTATTACTTTTGTATACACAGTACCATGATAAAGATAGTATAGTACTGTAATCAGTAAGGTAATGTTTATGTCATTATACAGCTTATACATGTAACCTAAAGGTAGTTTTATATCAGTGTATTACTTGTGTATACACAGTACCATGATAAAGATAGTATAGTACTGTAATCAGTAAGGTAATATTTATATGTCATTATACAGCTTATACATGTAACCTAAAGGTAGTTTTATATCAGTTTATTACTTTTGTATACATAGTACCATGATAAAGATAGTACAGTACTGTAATCAGTAGGTAATATATATATGTCACTATACAGCTTATACATGTAACCTAAAGGTAGCTTTATATCAGTTTATTACTTTTGTATACATAGTACCATGAGAAAGATAGTACAGTAGTGTAATCAGTAAGGTAATATTTATATCATTATACAGCTTATACATGTAACCTAAAGGTAGTTTTATATCAGTTTATTACTTTTGTATACATAGTACCATGATAAAGATAGTACAGTACTGTAATTAGTAGGTAATATTTATATGTCATTATACAGCTTATACATGTAACCTAAAGGCATTTTTATATCAGTGTATTACTTTTGTATACATATAATAACATGATAAAGATAGTACAGGACTGTAATCAGTAAGGTCATATTTATATGTAATTATACAGCTTATACATGTAACCTAAAGGTAGTTTTATATCAGTTTATTACTTTTGTATACACAGTACCATGATAAAGATAGTATAGTACTGTAATCAGTAAGGTAATATTTATATGTCATTATACAGCTTATACATGTAACCTAAAGGTAGTTTTATATCAGTTTATTACTTTTCTATACATAGTACCATGATAAACATAGTACAGTACTGTAATCAGACAGTAATATTTATATGTCATTATACAGCTTATACATGTAATCTAAAGGTAGTTTTATATCAGTTTATTACTTTTGTATATATAGTACCATGATAAAGATAGTACAGTACTGTAATCAGACAGGTAATATTTATATGTCATTATACAGCTTATACATGTAACCTAAAGGTAGTTTTATATCAGTTTATTACTTTTTTATACATAGTACCATGATAAAGATAGTACAGTACTGTAATCAGTAAGGTAATATTTATATGTCATTATACAGCTTATACATATAACCTAAAGGTAGTTTTATATCAGTTTATTACTTTGTATACATAGTACCATGATAAAGATAGTACAGTACTGTAATCAGTAAGGTAATATTTATAGGTCATTATACAGCTTATACATGTAACCTAAAGGTAGTTTTATATCAGTTTTATTACTTTTGTATACATAGTACCATGATAAAGATAGTACAGTACTGTAATCAGTAAGGTAATATTTATAGGTCATTATACAGCTTATACATGTAACCTAAAGGTAGTTTTATATCAGTTTTATTACTTTTGTATACATAGTACCATGATACAGATAGTACAGTACTGTAATCAATAAGGTAATATTTATATGTTATAATACAGCTTATACATGTAACCTAAAGGTAGTTATATATCAGTTTATTACTTTGTATACATAGTACCATGATACATATAGTACAGTACTGTAATCAATAAGGTAATATTTATATGTTATAATACAGCTTATACATGTAACCTAAAGGTAGTTTTATATCAGTTTATTACTTTGTATACATAGTACCATGATAAAGATAGTACAGTACTGTAATCAGTAGGTAATATATATATGTCACTATACAGCTTATACATGTAACCTAAAGGTAGCTTTATATCAGTTTATTACTTTTGTATACATAGTACCATGATAAAGATAGTACAGTACTGTAATCAGACAGGTAATATTTATATGTCATTATACAGCTTATACATGTAACCTAAAGGTAGTTTTATATCAGTTTATTACTTTTGTATACATAGTACCATGATAAAGATAGTACAGTACTGTAATCAGTAGATAATATTTATATGTCATTATGCAGCTTATACATGTAACCTAAAGGTAGTTTTATATCAGTTTATTACTTTTGTATACATAGTACCATGATAAAGATAGTACAGTACTGTAATCAGTAAGGTAATATTTATATGTCATTATACAGCTTATACATGTAACCTAAAGGTAGTTTTATATCAGTTTATTACTTTTGTATATATAGTACCATGATAAAGATAGTACAGTACTCTAATTAGTCAGTAATATTTATATGTCATTATACAGCTTATACATGTAACCTAAAGGTAGTTTTATATCAGTTTATTACTTTTGTATACATAGTACCATGATAAAGATAGTACAGTACTGTAATCAGTAAGGTAATATTTATATATGTCATTATACAGCTTATACATGTAACCTAAAGGTAGTTTTATATCAGTTTATTACTGGTGTATACATAGTACCATGATAATAGTACAGTACTGTAATCAGTAGGTAATATTTATATGTCATTATTCAGCTTATACATGTAACCTAAATGTAGTTTTATATCAGTTTATTACTTTTGTATACATAGTACCATGATAAAGATAGTACAGTACTGTAGTCAGTAAGGTAATATTTATATGTCATTATACAGTTTATACATGTAACCTAAAGGTAGTTTTATATCAGTTTATTACTTTTGTATACATAGTACCATGATAAAGATAGTACAGTACTGTAGTCAGTAAGGTAATATTTATATGTCATTATACAGTTTATACATGTAACCTAAAGGTAGTTTTATATCAGTTTATTACTTTTGTATACATAGTACCATGATAAAGATAGTACAGTACTGTAATTAGTAAGGTAATATTTATATGTCATTATACAGCTTATACATGTAACCTAAAGGTAGTTTTATATCAGTTTATTACTTGTGTATACATAGTACCATGATAAAGATAGTACAGTACTGTAGTCAGTAAGGTAATATTTATATGTCATTATACAGCTTATACATGTAACCTAAAGGTAGTTTTATATCAGTTTATTACTTGTGTATACATAGTACCATGATAAAGATAGTACAGTACTGTAGTCAGTAAGGTAATATTTATATGTCATTATACAGTTTATACATGTAACCTAAAGGTAGTTTTACCAAGCACCTGAAAGTAGGCGTGTTGGAATTTTATGGAGAGAAGCTTGAAAGGAACAACCCCTAGTTAAAGGGAAAGATCATGACAAAAACCCTTATACATTGGAATACAATTGCCAAACTGTCCACATGCAAAATAATGGGGGAGTTAATTCTCTACAAATTCATTTAATAAGCTTGTGATAAGTAGATCATAGCAGGGTTTTCTAATGAATTGGAATGTAAAGAGGGACACTATAAGAGGTAGATGGAACTTATGTTTCTATTTAGGCTTTGTTTATTTTGTTTATCCTTGTCTCACAATTATCACAACTTCATTTGTTGACATTGGTCTATTATTATATGGCAAGTCTATGTGGCTCGTTCAGACGGGTCTCTGTTCATCGTGAGTAAGAGATATCATTGGCTTACTATTTACTTTACTCTTATTGGTCTGTTTTGTGACGTTGTCATTAGCCCGGATGAGTAAGAGATATCATTGACTTACTAATTACTTTACTCTTATTGGTCTGTTTTGTGACGTTGTCATTAGCCCGGATGAGTAAGAGATATCATTGACTTACTAATTACTTTACTCTTATTGGTCTGTTTTGTGACGTTGTCATTAGCCCGGATGAGTAAGAGATATCATTGACTTACTAATTACTTTACTCTTATTGGTCTGTTTTGTGACGTTGTCATTAGCCCGGATGAGTAAGAGATATCATTGACTTACTAATTACTTTACTCTTATTGGTCTGTTTTGTGACGTTGTCATTAGCCCGGATGAGTAAGAGATATCATTGACTTACTAATTACTTTACTCTTATTGGTCTGTTTTGTGACATTGTCATTAGCCCGGATGAGTAAGAGATATCATTGACTTACTAATTACTTTACTCTTATTGGTCTGTTTTGTGACGTTGTCATTAGCCCGGATGAGTAAGAGATATCATTGACTTACTAATTACTTTACTCTTATTGGTCTGTTTTGTGAATTTGTCATTAGCCCGGATGGGCGAGCTACACTGAAATTCCTTTCACGCTTCTAAATAGACCTGTTACAAACACTGCAATATGGGTTAGTGACTACAATGTTTCAATTTACATGCCATTGTATGCGATAAATATGTGATCGCGGCTTGACCATAAACAATATGTTTCAACAAAATTGTTATATTGTATATAGTGTATTAATTTATGATCAGACTTTATAATAGGCAATCGTTTTTAATGTTTTAGATTCATCATGTATGGAATACTTTTGTGTGTATTTATTGTATAGACAATGTTATCTAAAAATAATATGTTCTGTTTGGCTGCTAATTAGACACCTGCATATAGGGGGAGAATATCACATTGTTATCAAATAATATGTTTTAGATGTTGTGCTGCTAATTAGACACCTGCATATAGGGGGAGGATACTTGTTAACGATTGGTAGGACGACTGTATATCTTAGTGCTGTGAGTACTATATGCCTGAGGAAACAGCGCAGAGGACGCAGAGAAACGCGTAGTGATATAGTAACTTTATATACTATACACTGTATATTTTTAACCTTTTTTTTTATATAAATACGTACTTTTATCATTAGCACTTTTTGTCATTCTCTTTTTACCTACCATCATCGATCACTGGAGACCCTTTGGTAACACACATTGAGGACTTTGGTGTTTATATGTGCACTGGGCCACTTTCAATAGTCCAGTAGATGCTTTATGCACCATTTAGTGCTTCAATAAATGTGAGTACCCTGGGAAATTTGGGTTACTACCGGAACTTATAAAGTCAAATTGATCTGCACTAGGAGTCGCCCTTTATATTTCCTATTCTATAGATCATCGAGTTCCCTTTTGGTTGAGGAAGGAGCAGCCATTGCTGATGCAGAGTTTACTGAGAGACTGAAAGTTCTCAGACCGTTCACCTAGGCATTATCTTTGCCTCTATATATTGTGAGTACCCACCATATATTTGTTGTACCTGTTCCGAATTGGCCATACTGGCTACACTAGGGGGCGCCCTTTTTCTGTTCTTCTCTAGATGGAACTTATGATTTACTTAACAATGAGGCAATATGTATGCTTAAAGGGACATGAAACCTAATTTTTTTTTCTTTCATGATTTAGAAAGAGCTTGCAATTTTAAACAACTTTCTAATTTACTTCTATTATCTAATTTGCTTAATTTTCTTGATATAATTTGCTGAAAATCATATCTAGATAGGCTCAGTAGCTGCTGATTGGTTGCTGCACATAGATGCCTTGTGTGATTGGCTCACCCATGTTCATTGCTATTTTTCAACAAAGGATATCTAAAGAATGAAGCAAATTAGATAATAGAAGTAAATTGGAAAGTTGTTTAAAATTGAATTATCTACCTGAATCATGAAATAAATATTTTGTGTTTAGTTTCCCTTTAAGGTAAGAAGCAGCACAGAATAATGTAGGAAATCACGAGCCTAATGAAGACATAATGGCTGAAGAACCATCTTAGTTATGTAGCAGACAAACATTAAACAATATAACATAACTCCTTATCCCCATTCATTAACACATATGACTACCTACAACAATTAATCTCATTGTTAACACGTCACTAAAACCAAAACCCACTCTGCTGCTCTGATCAGCCAACGTAGAAAACCTGTGAGTGGTTAATCCACTGAACCAGCTTCAGTGAGTCAATAACCTGTTGTGACAGCTATGGGTAACTATTAGTGTTCCTCCAAGCAACTGTACAACCCAACTAGGCTTTTTACCTACCTGAACCCCACAAATACAATTTCTCTACTCACAAGTACCCCCTATCATGAACACCCAAATGGACAGACCCCTTACCAATGTGACCAACCAAAATGTATGTATACCTGATCCCTTCTTCCAGTGTAAGCAAAAGTAATCCTGCAAGTCCATGTTGTCTATACAAAAATCGGGTCACTGAGGACAAAATATGAATAAAAAATCCATAGGAGGAATATTCATAACAGGCATGTCCAATGAGAACATGAACTATTTTTATGGAGACCAGCCCTGGTCTGAAAGGCAGAAAAATAATTACATCAATTGCAGGCACTTGGCCATGATTTAGCTATTGGGTTCTGGGGGTAAATGGGAATGTTGCACTGGGGGAGTTAATAAAGTGCTTGTTGGGTAATTTCAGTCTCACAGACATCTGCATCCAAATTTATCCTAAGGTTTCCTTTCAAGA
>NC_069510.1:134255904-134293404 GCF_027579735.1 Bombina bombina
TTAGGGACTTAATTACATTTTTTTTTACAAGATTTTGCTTGCTTATGACTTGCATTTTCTGCCACAGGGTTGTGGATATTTAACCAGTCCTGTGGCTAAGACATAAAAATAAAACTGTGCCAAGACTGAGAGCCCTGTATATTTATTATGGAAAAACAACATCTGATTGTGAGTCAAACTATCTTATTGGCATTAATAAAGGTCCCTTGATAAATAAAGTGTTCAAATAGAATAAAACAATGATGTTTTTTATTCTGATTCACTTTCTTTTTCACCTCTCACGCTATTATACACTTGTTTCTCACATACTCACACGTAAGTGCTGACATTACTTCCCGTTTTCTTAAGATATAGCTCTTTTTCTTTCTATAAATCCCTCTCGCTCCCCTTTCCCTTCAGCATCTTTTGGTTTTCTGTCACATACATTTTTGCTGCATTTGCCAAAAACTACTGGCTGCAATTATGTCAAATACACCCCCCCCCATTTCCCCTCTGGCATGGCTGTGTTTAGAAGTGCTGAGCATCACTGAACTTATTTTAACACACAATTGATATTGCATTATAAATACTGAATATGCTATTTTTTGACAAGAGGGTTTTTAGGAAGAAGCAGATAGCTGGGAAGTCCTTAAGCAATGGAATATATGGTCTCTTCTGTCATTCTCTGTCTCTCTCCGAACAATCCCTAAGATCAGTGTCATTTCCTAGTTCCTGCAACTCATTCTTTACTACTAAACTCCAAATAAGAGAATCATTTTCCTCTTTACCCAAATCTCACTGAGACATTAACCCTAACAGTTGTTTGTGAGCTAAACACTAGGGGGCTCAAATGCTTTTATGTTGAGGGACGGTCACCGCGGGTCACTTATAGCAGTATTGATAGGGTGACCATATTGCTGCTTTAAAAAGGGACACATATGAAAAATACCTATATCAGGTTTAAAGAAATGTTTTGTATAAGAACCCTGACATATGTATTTTTCATGTGTCTCTTCTTAAAACGGCAATAAGGTCAGCCTAAGTATTGACCATGGTCACATTACATTATACTCACATTAATACCTGAAAATAAAATCAGATTATAATCATATTTGTAGTTAAAAAAATTAATTAGTTACAATTTACTAACTATAAACTGTATATTACAAAAAATACAAATGTTGGTACAAACACACAAACTTTTTATGTTATTATGAGCACCAATATGAGCTGCACAAAATATTTCGGAGGATCAGATGTGGTCCTTGGGCCATAGTTTGCGCAATCCTATCCCTGCTACGCTTTCCCTCGCACTACACTAATTTCAGTACACCTTGATCTCTTCTAGCAGAACTCATCTTGCACATTTTTCCTTTTATTGATCATTTCTACTACACTACCAGTACATTTTATGCCACTGCAGTATATTTTTGATAAAGGGAAATAAAACCCAGAATTTTTTTTTTCATTGTATTCTTTGTTAAATAGATACCTAGGTAAGTGTTCGGAGCACTATGTGGCAGGAAATAGTGCTTCCATATAGTGCACCTGGCACGTGCATCTCCTGAGATTACCTCCCTACTTTTCAACAAAGGATACCAAAAGAACGAAGACAATTTGATAATAGAAGTAAATTAGAAAGTTGTTTATGATTGTATGTTTTATCTGAACCATGAAAGAAAAAACTAACGGCTAGATTTAGAGTTTTGTCGGTAACGACCCGCGTATCTAACGCTGACTTTTTTCTGGCCGCACCTTTAAAATAACTCTGGTATTGAGAGTCCACAGAATGGCTGCGTTAGGCTCCAAAAAGGGAGCGTAGAGCATTTTTAACGCAACTGCAACTCTCGATACCAGAGTTGCTTACGGATGCGGCCAGCCTAAAAAACGTGCTCGTGCACGATTCCCCCATAGAAAACAATGGGGCTGTTTGAGCTGAAAAAAAACCTAACACCTGCAAAAAAGCCGCGTTCAGCTCCTAACGCAGCCCCATTATTTGCTATGGGGAAACACTTCCTACGTCTGCACCTAACACTCTAACATGTACCCCGAGTCTAAACACCCCTAACCTTACACTTATTAACCCCTAATCTGCCGGCCCCGCTATCGCTGACACCTGCATATTATTTTTAACCCCTAATCTGCCGCTCCGTAAACCGCCGCTACTTACATTATCCTTATGTACCCCTAATCTGCTGCCCCTAACACCACTGACCCCTATATTATATTTATTATATTTATTAACCCCTAATCTGCCCCCCACAATGTCGCCTCCACCTGCCTACACTTATTAACCCCTAATCTGCCGAGTGGACCGCACCGCTACTATAATAAAGTTATTAACCCCTAATCCGCCTCACTAACCCTATAATAAATAGTATTAACCCCTAATCTGCCCTCCCTAACATCGCCGACACCTAACTTCAATTATTAACCCCTAATCTGCCGACCAGAGCTCACCGCTATTCTAATAAATGTATTAACCCCTAAAGCTAAGTCTAACCCTAACACTAACACCCCCCTAAATTAAATATAATTTTAATCTAACGAAATTAATTAACTCTTATTAAATAAATGATTCCTATTTAAAGCTAAATACTTACCTGTAAAATAAATCCTAATATAGCTACAATATAAATTATAATTACATTGTAGCTATTTTAGGATTAATATTTATTTTACAGGCAACTTTGTAATTATTTTAACCAGGTACAATAGCTATTAAATAGTTAAGAAATACTAACCTAAGTTCCAATTAAACCTAACACTATACTATCATTAAATTAATTAAATAAAATACCTACAATTACCTACAATTAAACCTAACACTACACTATCAATAAATAAATTAAATACAATTCCTACAAATAACTACAATGAAATAAACTAACTAAAGTACAAAAAATAAAAAAGAACTAAGTTACAAAAAATAAAAAAATATTTACAAACATAAGAAAAATATTACAACAATTTTAAACTAATTACACCTACTCTAAGCCCCCTAATAAAATAACAAAGCCCCCCAAAATAACATAACAGTGTTAGGGTTAGACTTAGCTTTAGGGGTTAATACATTTATTAGAATAGCGGTGAGCTCCGGTTGGCAGATTAGGGGTTAATAATTTAAGTTAGGTGTCGGCGATGTTAGGGAGGGCAGATTAGGGGTTAATACTATTTATTATAGGGTTAGTGAGGCGGATTAGGGGTTAATAACTTTATTATAGTAGCGGTGCGGTCCGCTCGACAGATTAGGGGTTAATAAGTGTAGGCAGGTGGAGGCAACGTTGTGGGGGGCAGATTAGGGGTTAATAAATATAATATAGGGGTCGGCTGTGTTAGGGGCAGCAGATTAGGGGTACATAAGGATAACTTAAGTAGCGGCGCTTTGCGGTTGGCAGATTAGGGGTTAATTATTGTAGGTAGTTGGCGGCGACGTTGTGGGGGGCAGATTAGGGGTTAATAAATATAATACAGGGGTCGGCGGTGTTAGGGGCACATAAGTATAACGTAGGTGGCGGTCGGCAGATTAGGGGTTAAAAATATTTAATCGAGTGGCGGCGATGTGGGGGGACCTCGGTTTAGGGGTACATAGGTAGTTTATGGGTGTTAGTGTACTTTAGAGCACAGTAGTTAAGAGCTTTATGAACCGGCGTTAGCCCAAAAAGCTCTTAACTCCTGACTTTTTTCTGCGGCTGGAGTTTTGTCGTTACAATTCTAACGCTCACTTCAGACACGACTCTAAATACCGGAGTTAGAAAGATCCAATTAAAAAGATAGGATACGTAATTTACGTAAGGGGATCTGCGGTATGGAAAAGTCGCGGCTGAAAAGTGAGCGTTAGACCCTTTTTTGAGTGACTCTAAATACCGGCGGTAGCCTAAAACCAGCGTTAGGAGCCTCTAACGCTGGTTTTCACGGCTACCGCCAAACTCTAAATCTAGGCCTGAGTTTCATGTTCCTAGAAGATATACATTGGGAGGCCTTAACATTTGTGTATTTATAAAATTATTACATTAAAATCTGGGATATTCACGGTCAGTCACCAAACCCCAAGCTAGTTTCTTATTTCTACTTTAAGTGTTATAAAAACTGTCTAATATCATGCTCTAACAAATAATCTTACAAGGAAAGACTTCATGACCTTAATATATATCGCTTAGGGGAGAGGAATGAGAGAGGTGATATTAAAGCCTTCAAGTACAATAAAGAATTTAATAAAGTGAAAGCATTTTTCAGATCAAGAACAACATCAGAACGAGGGGTCATCATCTTAAGACGGAGGGTAATAGGTTGAGAAGTAATATGGGTAAACAGATAGATGATTAATGGTATATACCTCTAGTAGAGGTAGTAAGGACACATACTGTAAGGCAGTGTTTCTCAATCACTGTCCTCAAATAGCCAGATTAGCTGATGGGTGAGAGCAGGTTAGTAACCATGGTTACTGATCAGCTGATTATTTCACCTGTGCTGTAGTTCACCTATAATGAAAACCTGGCCTGTTGGGGGTAATTGAGGACCGCGGTTGAGAAACACTGCTACACGAGAATACAAAAACTCCTGAGATATGCATACGATTATACTAAAAATGTACCTTACATTTCAGAAGGAAATATGGGCAATCTATATCTTATCTGCTGTCAAAATCTATAGTTCTGTTTTTGAATATTACTTTTGAGAATCTTATATTGTAAATTGAAACAGTATGAAAAATTCTATGCTCCAACATACCTATACACGGCAAACACCTTCTATATTGTAAAACCTACTTCATTGTTTCCCTCTAAGCCACAGCATAAAAAACACTCGGCTAGATTACGAGTTGTGCGTAAGGGTAAAAAAGCAGCGTTAACAGGTCCTGACGCTGCTTTTTCCCTACCGCTGGTATTACGAGTCTTGCAGGTTTAGGGGCACCACACACTTTTTTGGACTTACCGCAAAACGACTTACATAAACTTCGTAAAGTCTTTTTTCTATGGGACTTCCATAGCGCCGGTATTACGAGTCTGTCCTGGGAGGCCAAAAAGTTAGCGGTACACCCTCTACCTCCAAGATCCGCAACGTATTCTAAAGTCAGTAGTTATGAGTTTTACACTACAACGCCGTAGCATAAAACGCATTAGTTAGGTTTTTATTTGGGGGGTTTGTTGTGTGGGTGGTGGGTTTTACTGTTGGGAGGTGTTTGTATTCTTTTTTTACAGGTAAAAGAGCTGATTTATTTGGGGCAATGCCCCGCAAAAGGCCCTTTTAAGGGCTATTGGTAGTTTAGTTTAGGCTAGGGTTTTTTTTTTATTTTAGGAGGGCTTTTTTTATTTTGATAGGGCTATTAGATTAGGTGTAATTAATAAGATCTGTAATTTGTTTATTATTTTCTGTAATTTAGTGTTTTTTTTTGTAGTTTAGCTAATTGCATTTAATTTATTTAATTGTATTTAATTTAGGTCATTTATTTAATTATAGTGTAGTGTTAGGTGTTAATGTAACTTCGGTTAGGTTTTATTTTACAGGTCAATTTGTATTTATTTTAGCTAGGTAGTTATTAAATAGTTATTAACTATTTAATAACTATTCTACCTAGTTAAAATAAATACAAACTTGCCTGTAAAATAAAAATAAACCCTAAGCTAGCTACAATGTAACTATTAGTTAATTGTAGCTAGCTTAGGGTTTATTTTAAGGTAAGTATTTAGTTTCAAATAGGAATAATGTAGTTAATGATAGGAATTTTATTTAAATTTATTTAAATTATATTTAAGTTAGGGGGTGTTAGGGTTAGGGTTAAACTTAGATTTAGGGGTTAATACATTTAATATAGTGGCAGCAACATTGGGGACGGCAGGTTAGGGGTTAATAAATGTAGGTAGGTGGCGGCTTTGTTAGAGATAGCAGATTAGGGGTTAATATTATTTAACTAGTGTTTGCAAGGGGGGAGTGTGGCTGTTTAGGGGTTAATATGTTTATTATAGTGGCGGCGATGTCCGGAGCAGTAGATCAGGGGTTAATAAGTATAATGTAGGTGTCGGCGATGTCGGGGGCGGCAGATTAGGGGTGTTTAGACTCGGGGTTCATGTTAGGGTGTTAGGTGTAAACATAAATTTTATTTCCCCATAGGAATCAATGGGGCTGCGTTACTGAGTTTTACGCTGCTTTTTGCAGGTGTTAGACTTTTTCTCAGCCGGCTCTCCCCATTGATGTCTATGGGGAAATCGTGCACGAGCACATATGACCTTGACCAGCTCACCGCTGATTTAAGCAGCGCTGGTATTGGAGTGCGGTTAGGGGGTGTTAGGGTTAGGGTTAAACTTAGATTTAGGGGTTAATACATTTAATATAGTGGCAGCAACATTGGGGACGGCAGGTTAGGGGTTAATAAATGTAGGTAGGTGGCGGCTTTGTTAGAGATAGCAGATTAGGGGTTAATATTATTTAACTAGTGTTTGCAAGGGGGGAGTGTGGCGGTTTAGGGGTTAATATGTTTATTATAGTGGCGGCGATGTCCGGAGCAGTAGATCAGGGGTTAATAAGTATAATGTAGGTGTCGGCGATGTCGGGGGCGGCAGATTAGGGGTGTTTAGACTCGGGGTTCATGTTAGGGTGTTAGGTGTAAACATAAATTTTATTTCCCCATAGGAATCAATGGGGCTGCGTTACTGAGTTTTACGCTGCTTTTTGCAGGTGTTAGACTTTTTCTCAGCCGGCTCTCCCCATTGATGTCTATGGGGAAATCGTGCACGAGCACATATGACCTTGACCAGCTCACCGCTGATTTAAGCAGCGCTGGTATTGGAGTGCGGTATGGAGCACAATTTTGCTCGGCGCTCACTTCTTGCCTTTTAACGCCGGGTTTGTAAAAACCCATAATACCGGCGCTGTAGGTAAGTGAGCGGTGAGACAAAACTGCTCGTTAGCACCGCACAGCACATAACGAAAAACTTGTAATCTGGACGACTATTACCAGCTCTCTAGCTGTGGGATTCTGCGACTCATAAAAGGAAAAGTGAAGGGCTAGATAGACCCGTTACAATTTAAGGGTTAACGTTTGTGATGAGCCTATCTAGATGCGGTGTGTAGTATAGTGATTTGTGTTGCTGAGGTGGGCAGAGTAGCAGAGGCTACACTAGTGACTTCAGACAGGAAGTAGGGTCACTAACCTGTTTTTTGTCGTCCCTCTCAAACACCACCATTAGGTCAATAGTTTTGTAAAAGTTCTCATGGTGGATCCAGTGAGTTGCTGGTTATTCAGTTCTGGGGCCATCTACTGGCAATAGTTTAACACTGGCTGGGTGCTAAATAACCAATATATTGTCCAGGTAAGGAATCACTGCAATACCCTAAGATCTGATCACAGACAATAGGGCACTCAGAACCTTTTGTAAAAATTATTGGAGCTGTATCCAGACCAAATGATAGAACAACAAACTGAAAATGCCTGTCTAGAAAGGCAAACCTCAGAAACCGGTAATGTTCCCTGTGAATTGGAACATGAAGATAAGCATCCTTTAAATCTATTGTGGACATAAACTAACCAAACTGAACAAAAGGCAAAATAGTCTGAATAGTTTTCAAAGTAGGAATTCTGACAACCTTGTTCAGAGCTTTCAGAACTGGTCTGACATTTCCTTCCTTCTTTGGAACAATAAAGAGATTTGGATAAAATCCTATCCTCTGTTCCTGCAAAGGACCTGGATCAACCACTCCTATAGTTTCTAGATCTGAAATCGGACTAAAAAAAATGTTTGAGCCTTTAAGGGTTTCCTTGGAACATTAGACAGAAAAAGCCTTCCTCTGAGAGGCCTTGTTCTGAAACCTGATAACCTTGAGAAACTATATTCAGAACCCAGGGATCTGGAACAGACTGAAACCAAGCCCCCTGAAAAAGGCATAACCTGCCCCTTACCAGAACCTCTAGATCAGGGGCCACACCTTCATGCAGACATGGAAGTAGGGGTGGATTTCTTTTGGCTTGCTTAGGTCTGTTACAGTTAGCACACAGCCTCCAGACTGGGCCAGAGGTACTTTGCTTCTCAAAGGAGGAATCAACTTTCTTTTCCTTGTTCTAATGAAAGGAACAAAAACATTTGTGGGCTTTAGATTTCCCCTTGGACTTCTTTTGTCTAGGAATAAAAGCCCCTTTACCTGCCAATGACATGTTTTTAACACTAATGATTAAAGGGAAATGAAACACAATTTTTTTCTTTCATGATTCAGATAGAGAATACAATTTTCAACATCATTCCAATGTACTTCTATTATTTAATTTGCATCATTCTTCAGATATCCTTTGTTGAAAAAATAACACATGGGTGAGCCAATCACACAAGGCATCTATGAGCAGCCACCAATCCGCAGCTACTGAGCCTATTTAGATATGCTTTTCGACAAAAGGATATAAAGAGAATTAAGCAAATTAGAAAATAGAAGTTGTGACAACCAGGGTTATCCAACCCTGCACAAGTCACTTATTTGGCACAGAAAGGGTTATCAGACCCCTTCTACTCTCACTAATATGTCACAATCTAGCCACACCGGGCAAGCTTGTGATTTAGTTCAGTGGGTGCAAGGGTTAACAACACTCTCCAGTCTGTACTAGACGTAAAAGAAATGCCCAAAACTCCCCTTTAATGCCACCCACACTAAACTAACTATAATATCTAGCTGCCACCACTTAAGATTATATGATATGGGAAATCTTAAGGAAACCCCAGATTTACACATTAACTTTAGAATACAATTTAGCAGAAAATAACCTAAAATATACAGTTCTAATATTCCAGTCTCTTTCAGTAACGTGGCTTAATTACAGGGAGTGCAGAATTATTAGGCAAATTAGTATTTTGACCACATCATCCTCTTTATGCATGTTGTCTTACTCCAAGCTGTATAGGCTCGAAAGCCTTCTAACCAATTAAGCATATTAGGTGATGTGCATCTCTGTAATGAGAAGGGGTGTGGTCTAATGACATCAACACCCTATATCAGGTGTGCATAATTATTAGGCAACTTC
Organism: Bombina bombina; assembly: GCF_027579735.1. Taxonomy (NCBI): domain Eukaryota; kingdom Metazoa; phylum Chordata; class Amphibia; order Anura; family Bombinatoridae; genus Bombina; species Bombina bombina. Next base: position 134,264,888 of record NC_069510.1, read on the forward strand.
CTTTCCTTTGGCAAAATGGGTCAAAAGAAGGAATTGACAGGCTCAGAAAAGTCAAAAATAGTGAGATATCTTGCAGAGGGATGCAGCACTCTTAAAATTGCAAAGCTTCTGAAGCGTGATCATCGAACAATCAAGCGCTTCATTCAAAATATTCAACAGGGTCGCAAGAAACGTGTGGAAAAACCAAGGCGCAAAATAACTGCCCATGAACTGAGAAAAGTCAAGCGTGCAGCTGCCAAGATGCCACTTGCCACCAGTTTGGCCATATTTCAGAGTTGCAACATCACTGGAGTGCCCAAAAGCACAAGGTGTGCAATACTCAGAGACATGGCCAAGGTAAGAAAGGCTGAAAGACGACCACCACTGAACAAGAAACACAAGCTGAAACGTCAAGACTGGGCCAAGAAATATCTCAAGACTGATTTTTCTAAGGTTTTATGGACTGATGAAATGAGAGTGAGTCTTGATGGGCCAGATGGATGGGCCTGTGGCTGGATTGGTAAAGGGCAGAGAGCTCCAGTCCGACTCAGACGCCAGCAAGGTGGAGGTGGAGTACTGGTTTGGGCTGGTATCATCAAAGATGAGCTTGTGGGGCCTTTTCGGGTTGAGGATGGAGTCAAGCTCAACTCCCAGTCCTACTGCCAGTTTCTGGAAGACACCTTCTTCAAGCAGTGGTACAGGAAGAAGTCTGCATCCTTCAAGAAAAACATGATTTTCATGCAGGACAATGCTCCATCACACGCGTCCAAGTACTCCACAGCGTGGCTGGCCAGAAAGGGTATAAAAGAAGAAAATCTAATGACATAGCCTCCTTGTTCACCTGATCTGAACCCCATTGAGAACCTGTGGTCCATCATCAAATGTGAGATATACAAGGAGGGAAAATAGTACACCTCTCTGAACAGTGTCTGGGAGGCTGTGGTTGCTGCTGCACGCAATGTTGATGGTGAACAGATCAAAACACTGACAGAATCCATGGATGGCAGGCTTTTGAGTGTCCTTGCAAAGAAAGGTGGCTATATTGGTCACTGATTTGTTTTTGTTTTGTTTTTGAATGTCAGAAATGTATATTTGTGAATGTTGAGATGTTATATTGGTTTCACTGGTAAAAATAAATAATTGAAATGGGTATATATTTGTTTTTTGTTAAGTTGCCTAATAATTATGCACAGTTATAGTCACCTGCACACACAGATATCCCCCTAAAATAGCTATAACTAAAAACAAACTAAAAACTACTTCCAAAACTATTCAGCTTTGATATTAATGAGTTTTTTGGGTTCATTGAGAACATGGTTGTTGTTCAATAATAAAATTAATCCTCAAAAATACAACTTGCCTAATAATTCTGCACTCCCTGTATTAGACAAAGGCCAACACTTAATAAAGGAATTATTTATTATGCCAAAAATATTATGCACAATGCATTATTAATAAAAAGTTGTTACAAATACAATTACACACACCAAACAGGTTAAAATAAAATGAAGAAAATAACAGACCTAATACTTTCCTAGCTTATAAATCTGCCCCAGGGAGATGGGCAAGAGAAGATGGTCACTCACGCTTTAGCAGCCTCCCATGTAGAATGAAAATTTTACATGTTGAAACATCAAACTTTATACAATTTTAAAGAGATCAGGTTGCTTCCCAACCCTTTTCGCAGGGGCTAGGAAACCCCCTACCTGACCTCTAATAAACTCTAAGTCTTTGCCTGAACTTATAGAACACATAATTTCTACTAGGTAAATCTATTTTCATATAAGCAGGAAGGCAATCTCTTGGTTTCATTGTGCAAATCAGTTTGATATCAAATATGACAGGGTTGTCATATTTACCTTCATTTACTGTCATAACATGTTTTAAACATTATACTACATGAAACCCATGTCCCTTTATTGACCTTATCAGTTTCTGTGCAGAGGCACTGTTCTGTATCATGCCCTCTGCTGACAGTTTGAGCCATACAGGTCTGTTCCTGTATGCTACACAGGATTTATGAGGGGGCCTGGCATTTCAAAGGAAACACAAACACAAGACACAGTTCTTTTTGAAAAAAACAAATGATTTTTTAGCTCACAGGCTAAACAGAATTAACCCCTTAGCAGCTAAATCCTGAGGTATTTGTGACACCTCCCCCAATAAGAGACGCAAAAGGGGGTGGCTACAAGCCACTCCCGATGTGTATCAAAGGGAGCTTCCCCTTGCGACAAATTGCATATAGCAGTTTTGCCATCAGGATGCCCTCCATTTAAAAATGACACACTATTAGCTCTACCCAGCTGATTTAATATATTGCAGGGACCCTCCCATGCAGCCTGTAGTTTGTTCTGCCTCATGGGTGTTATTACAAGAACATTTTAGCCCATCTCATACACTCCCTCACTGGCAGTAAAATCCTGTAACTGTTTTTGTAGGAATATGGCATTAGCATCTCTGGGTTTTGCAGGTACCTTCCCTTGCATCTTATCCCTGAGTAACACATCATACCCTGTTACAGAGGTGCCTGTGAAGCCTAGGGTCTTGCTACATATGGTGTGCTCTCTAAACAGATTGTGTGCTGTCAGTTGCTGTTTAGCTACCACAGGCTCTTGCCCTCCCACTGGAGTAGAATTCCTGTACTCCTGCACTCTGTTATGGTTGGTAGGAGGTTGACTAATGCCCCCCTCTTCTCCACTGTGGGACCTAGCTGCTGTGCCTGCTGGGGACTCTGATTCTGCACCTCTATCAGTGTATCTACTGAATGGCACTGTGGGGCTGTGTAAATACACTTCTCTGTACTCTTCCCCCTGTGTCTGCAGTCTGTGTCAGTGTCTGTCCCCTACTCTGTGCAGTCTGTCTATAGGTCACATCTGAGGTTACTGGGGTCTCTGTCACTCACAATCTTTCACACTCACTCTGGGGGTCCCTCAAAGAGTATCCTGTACCCTCCTCCCCCACACACTCTGGATTATGGGGCTCTGCTGCTTCTGTTATAGAGGGGGCTACATTCTCCCCCTGCTCTCTCTCACAGTCAGTCTGCCACATCACATCCTCGCACAGAATTTGTGATCCTTCTGACACTGCTGTAGACAAGCACACCTCTTCCTTCTGCCATTTATCCCATATATCCAGTATTTCCACAGGGGACTCAATTGGTCCAGGAACAGACTGGCACACATCATCTAGTGGCCCAGTCACCCAGTCATTCTCTCCCCCATCAGTCTCACCTCCTTCTATAGAATACACTGATTTAATCACAGACACTCACCACTCATCTGCCTCCTCTCACAGACAGTATCTTCCTGTACAGTTAAACTCTGTTCAGGCACAGACAGACAAACACAGTCTATCTGCCTTTCTTCCCCACCAGTCTCACGCTATACAGTTAACTTTAATTCTGCAGATACTGCTGGTCTAATCACAGGAAGTCACACACACCATCTATCCATCATTCTCCTCTTACAGGTTCACATCTCAGCACAGACACCTCCAGTTCAGGCACAGTACTTTGCACACATGCACTCTGTCCTCCCTCCTGGTCATACTGTCTCTGAGCATTTTCACACACAGCCCTTTTCACATAAGGGTCTACAACTAATGTCCCTAGGTCACATGTAGCATTGCCAGGCACATAAAGAGATAACAATCTACCCAGATCAGTACCCAGTAAAACATCATTAGGAATATTTTCAGATACCCCCACATTTCTTAAACCTCTCCCCGCTCCCCAATCAAGATATACCCATGCCATAGGCACTGCAAGTTTCATTCCCCCAATCCCTTTAACTGCTACAGTCCTGCCAGGAATAATGTCCTTAGAGCTCACCAGCCCTGGACGCACAAGAGTCACTGCTGCACCTGTGTCCCAAAGCCCAAGTGTTACCTTAGTTCCGACACGCACAGGTTGCAAGTTCTCCTGGTTGCTTTCCTCTGGACGTGTAACAAACAAAACAGATGCGGGTACTTCTGAGGAATTACCCCCTCCAGCTAATTGCTCCAAGTTAATCTTCTCTGGGCAAGTGGAGCTGATGTGGCCCACTTTGTTGCAAGCAAAACACCTGCAGGTATCCCCCTGCCCAGGTGCAGCACTCACCCCTCCTTTCCCAGAGAGAGCAGACACACTAGACAAAGGCACAGCAGGTTTTGTGAAGGGGGGTCGTGCAGCAGCTCCTTTACAGGTGGATCCCCCCTTAGCAAAGGATTTTCTCCCATTACCTGGTGACATGTTGGCTGTGTAAAAATCAGCGAGGTAACCAGCTTCTAATGCGGTTATGGGTTTATGATCCAAAACCCATTCTTGAACTTCTACTGGGCACAGCTGCAAAAATTGCTCTTTCACTATCAGATCTTCCAACTCTTCTATAGTGGCAACCTTTAGCCCTCTGACCCGCTGTTTAAAGGCTGTCATCAGTTTTCCAAGAGCTGCAGTATAGCTCTCTGACAAACCTTTCTGCAGAGAACGGAATTTCTTCCTGTACACCTCAGGAGTAAGATTATACCTCCTCTGCAGTGCTGCTTTAATGGAATCATAGATCTGATCAAACTCTGGGGGTAGTTCAGCAAAAGCCTCCAGTGCAGGATCTTTCAGGCCAGGGGTAAGGTACTTGGTCCACTGCTCCTTTGGCAGCTGGAACTGTCTGCAAACTTTCTCAAAGCTACACAGGAATACATCCACATCGCCATCTTTCTCCAGAGTGGGAAAATTCTCTGCACGCACTCTGGGAACAGGTGGGTTTCTAGGTTCACTAACAACAGGTGAGACCATCCCTCTCTCCAACTGTACAAGCTGTAGCTGATACTCTCAACCTGTCTCTCCGCTGCTTCCACAGCCGCCTGTCTCTATGCCGCAGCAGCCTGTCTCTCAGCTGCAGCAGCCTGTCTCTCATAAAATTTTGCAATCAGCTCTATGCGCAAACTTGCATCCGCTGAGCCCATATGTTTCAGAACAGTTTGCAAATAACAGTCCAATGGATCCCCAGATCCTGATGAATCACTGCCCACAGCTGCAGACACCTCTCCTGAGGCATCAGCTCGTGTGGCCTGGCTGTTATCATATTCTGTAAGAAGTTGTATTAGTCCCTCTTTGTTCTTTCCACGGGATGGAATATCATGCTCCTGGCATAACAGTGCCAGGACTTCTTTAGTCTGCTCCTTATATGTCTCTATAGTAAAAATAAAAATAGAAAAGAAAAACAGAGAATAGGGAAGGGGACTGTTTGCAATGTGTGACTATATAATGCACTGAGTTTTTTTTTTTTTTTTTGTTTTAAATTTTAATTTTTTATTGAGGTTCAAGAAGGAAGGGCATACAAATAAAATATGACATTTGAAAGATATACAAAGAATTTGTTATCAAGCATGAATACATATACTGCGTATCAATGAGTAAACAAAACATCAGCCCATATGAACTTATCTGTGGGACATATAAAATCAGCACCTCAATTTAGGGGTAAAGGGAATCTATTAATATCATATTTCAAATGTTCACAATTAAGTAAAGTTAGGGGGTTTCGATGGGGTCTGTGCCCCTCAGCTTAACCAGTAAGCTATATATACATGGGGGGGGGTAATTTAACAGCGGTCATATGGAAAATGACCAATATGTAAAGATCCAAGTTGTAACAGAGTGGTATTAAGTGGAAACACTCAGCTAGGTACAAAGTCTATCTATAACTTGGTAAAATATGAGCTATACAATCAAATAACATCTTTCACATTTCAAATGGTGTTAGATATGGAGAGCTATTAGTAGATAACTGGCAACTAAAGCATAATAAGTAGTAGCCATTTAATGCATTATACCTCCTACCCAGAAGCATGGGCCCTATGCTCCTAGGTCAATGGCAAAATGAGCAGCTACCTGATGGACAATATTAAAACATATCTAGTAAAAAAGGATAAGGGGTTAACAGATATTCATTTGATTTGTGGCCATAACCCACCGAGTTAGTCCCAAAGTAGGCATTAACAACAAAATTAGGCACATCCCATTGTACATCTTATAAGGAGCAAAATAATTACATATAAGGACAATGCAGTGTCTAGACCTATGTCTAAGAAACTAAATACAATAATAAACAATAGCTTAATGAGGTATAGGTCGCAGAGTCCAGGACTAACCATCACTTGCTGAGTTAGGTCAAAAATTTAAAACCTACTAAGGAGTGTCAAGCCCATAATCTCTCCTGGTAATATTTCTACTAATCGTCAAGATGTCATTTTGTATAAGTTCAATTAATACCCCAGGGAACACACATCAAACAGTTAAAACACATGGTGCATATAAGACAAATACAAACATAGTAGGGAGAGAGATGTGGCAAATGGCAGGGTTACCTTAATCTAAAAAATATGAAAACCGTGAACTGCAATTTTAAACATGAGGCAGAATTATTCAATGATATGGTATATAATAATGGCAGCGTGATTCAAGATAACTGTTATAACAAAATGGTTTTCTCTCACCTGCCTTAACTAATAAAAGCTCTATGCAAAAGTCAATTATGCAAAGTACCACCAAACCAGGCTTTCAGCGGACATTGGTTCTGTTAGAATTAGTGCATAATAGTAAAACCTTGCCTAAAACAAATTCGAACTTAAAGCTGTGTGACACACATAACGGTAAACTTTCCATTAAAGAATAACGAGGGAGGCATAATATTAAAGTAGATTATAGAATAGTCTCAGTGTCCACATTTGCTTCAGCCCTCATGGGTATGAAGGCTGTCTCTGAGTTAGCCGATGCCTCTTCTGAGGCCACAGGAAACATATTGCTCACATTGCCTAAGTCCCAGCAGAGACCGCCAACCTGCAACAATGTCCCAGATCTGGGGGACCCAGCGCAGTTTTAACTCACAAGCTCCACGTCCATGCGGCTTTATATTATCACCGCCAGATAGTTCATACTTCTCAAGGGAGCTCCGATATAGAATCTGATAGTCAGAAGTAATGCGCGGTCCCCATGTCGATATCCTCACGTTAGTACTCAGCAGCGCGTGCATCCGTATCTCCTCTCTCAGGCCCCCGCAAAACGTATCCAGCTGTAAGCCATGCGGTTCAGCAACGGCCTCAAGATCCTTTCTAGCCTCCTGCACATTGGTCTGCCCAACTTCCTCGATGTTGCACTGCAATAAAGTGCGTGTCGGCCTTGGTAATAAAGATGGCGGCCGCATGGCCTCTGCCACATCCTCTGCCCCATCACACTTCTCCACATAAACAGTTAGGGTAGCTGAAGAGGTAGTGTGAAAGTCTGGAGGCTCGGAAGCCCTAGCCACTACATCCAAGAGAGCTTCTGCAAAGTGATCTAGCAGATCCTGTAGCTGATTGAGAATTATTGTGGCCATATCGTAGCACATTCACAGTAGGCCAGTAAACAGTGGAGATCATAAGTTGCCAAAATCAGAGCCTGGAACACTGCAATGTTTCCCAAAAGCAGTGACAAGATAGTTCCCCAGGTGCACCTCCAGATCAGAGTAAAAAATAGGAAAAGTAGGCAATAAATCTTTTTAAATTATAGTATGAGTCAGGAGCTCCAGAAATGTGCGTCTTATCCCAGTGATAGCTAGCTCCGCCCCATAATGCACTGAGTTTTAGTCTTTGGAGATTGTAAGAGTTACAATTTCTTTTTAGTACTGGGATTTTCACACTAGCAAATCCACAAGCACTAAAATTTAATAACAAAAATTATCTACACCGCTGCCCACCAATTTGTGACAACCAGGGTTATCCAACCCTGCGCCAGTCAATTATTTGGCACAGAAAGGGTTATCAGACCCCTTCTACTCTCACTAATATGTCACAATCTAGTCACACCAGGCAAGCTTGTGATTTAGTTCAGTGGGTGCAAGGGTTAACAACACTCTCCAGTCTGTACTAGACGTAAAAGAAATGCCCAAAACTCCCCTTTAATGCCACCCACACTAAACTAACTATAATATCTAGCTGCCACCACTTAAGATTATATGATATGGCAAATCTTAAGGAAACCCCAGATTTACACATTAACTCTTAGAATACAATTTAGCAGAAAATAACCTAAAATATACAGTTCAAATATTCCAGTCTCTTTCAGTAACGTGGTTCAATTATTAGACAAAGGCCAACACTTAATAAAGGAATTATTTAGTATGCCAAAAATATTATGTACAATGCATTATTAATAAAAGTTGTTACAAATAAAATTTCACACAGCAAACAGGTTAAAATAAAATGAAGAAAATAACAGACCTAATACTTTTCTAGCTTATTTAAAAACAGAGAACAAAGTATATAATAGTCCACAAACTAAGCTGCAACACCTGGAATGACATTATACTCATCCAAGGAAAGTGTGGGAAATTCAGAATAGAGACAGAAGGCGGTGCTATAAGACTGGTGGGGTTCTAAATGTTATAAAAATTATGACAAAATATGAATGATTTAGTATACTAAGAAAATGTGGTTCAATGTAAGTATATAACTAAAAAAAATAGATAGTGGACAGTATGTCTTAAAAATTTAAATACATTTATTCAAAGTGAAAGAACATAAGAAGATACATTTCTGTAAAGGTCACTAAATTGTAGACACCGGTGTCAATAAAAACGTATAACAAATACTTATATCTTAAAAAGAGTACATGTACTATAATTCATATGATAAGAAGCAATTCATATAATTACAACTTGCTAATAAAATAATAAGCCTGAGATGCGCATTAATTTCACAAAAGCTTGATAAATAATTAAAAGTTTATCAGTAGTGTGCCAGTAAAACAATGAATTGAAAGTTCATTGACAGATTTGTAATCCAAGGGAACAAAAGGAATTGGTTCTTGAATTATAAATAAGGCATAAGTCTTTGATGGACACAAATTAGATTGTGTTGATTTCCAAAGAATGTATCAAACTTTGATTCCTATGAGCATGATGACTTAGTAACAATAGTAGTGAAATTCCTTGTTACATATGTATCACAAGATCTCTTAATATCCAAATGTGTTGTTTGAATAGTTTTCTTTTCTTAGACTGTAATATCGTGACAGTTTTAAATTGTAATTTTGCTCACCTTCAGATGCAGTCTTTGTGATTAGCTCCAAAACGGCTAACCCCTCTGGATAAATGATCCTGGGATTCTGTTCTGCTTTATCACTTGTTTGAATTTTCCAAAGAAAGAGGATTTATGTGGTGGATTGTTTTTCCAAGTTTGATGCCATGTTTCTGCTTAGGCATTATTTGCCGGTCTTATTCGTTTCTCAAAGAAATAGTAGTGTGTACACACATTCACTTCACAAACTTCACTTTCACAAACGGTCCAGTCAGGTGATCTACGCGTTTCGGCGGGATGCCTTTTCCTAGCTTATAAGTCTGCCCCAGGGAGATGGGCAAGAGAAGATGGTCACTCACACTGTAGCAGCCTCCCATGTAGAATGAACAATTTTACATGTTGAAACATCAAACTTTATACAATTTACAAGAGATCAGGTTGCTTCCCAACCCTTTTCGCAGGGGCTAGGAAACCCCCTACCTTTTACGACCTCCAATAAAAAGTCTTTGCCTTAACTCATAGAACACATTATAATTTCTGCTAGGTACATCTATTTTCATATAAGCAGGAAGGCAATCTATTGGTTTCATTGTGAAAATCAGTTTGATATCAAATATGACAGGGTTGTCATATTTACCTTCATTTACTGTCATAACATGTTTTAAACATTATACTACATGAAACCCATGTCCCGTTATTGACCTTATCAGTTTCTGTGCAGAGGCACTGTTCTGTATCATGCCCTCTGCTGACAGTTTGAGCCATACAGGTCTGTTCCTGTATACTACACAGGATTTATGAGGGGGCCTGGCATTTCAAAGGAAACACAAACACAAGACACAGTTCTTTTTGAAAAAAAAAAAGATTTTTAGCTCACAGGTTAAACAGAATTAACCCCTTAGCAGCTAAATCCTGAGGTATTCGTGACAGAAGTATATTGGAAAGTTGTTTAAAATTGCATGCATTTTTTTTTAAATTTCTTTTTTATTTATAGTTCAAAAGGAAAAGTAACAATAAAGAAAAGAAAAACATACCAGTTTCAGGGTTTCTTATCACCACGCAGGGTGCTTTTGGATTGAATAGCAGCAGATGCAAAAACACATGTTTAACACAGCGAACAGAAACGGCCATTTTTCCATTTCATCTCACAAGGTACTTTAAATAAATCAACAAATAGAAAACACATCTATAATGATGTACCATCAAACCAACCCCATTGCAACCATCCTTATAGTTAAAAGAAAAAGAGAACAAGTCCTGAGTTATAAGCATACATATAGCTTCTAATCATTCAAATCAAGATACCCTTTGAAGTCTTTTGTATATATATTTAAAAAAAAAGAAAAAAAAGAAAACAAAACAAAACAGAAAAAAGGAGGGAATCTCCCCCTCTAGTCCCCATTTCCTTTCCCCTCCTTTCCTTGCCATTGCTTTCTTATCATTATCACCCTATGCCCATTCTACACGGAGTTTACCTTCTTGTACCCATGCCTCAAAAAAGGTAGTTTAAAAAAAAAAAATACCTGTAAACTGTTGCTGTATCACTAGGGGGTAAGTTTTGATTGGGCCTAACCATTTATAGATATATTTTCCCATCTTTTCTTCTGAATTGTTATTGTTATAGTATTTTTCTGCAATTATTATATTGGCAGTCATAGATTTGAAAGTTTGACATGCCGGAGCATTCCGCCCATTCCAATTTAATATCCTGTATACTTATAGTAATTTTTTGCTCTAAACTCTTTGATAACCAATAGTTAATTTTATTCCAAAATTGTTTCACCTTCGGGCATCCCTAAAAGCAATGCATGCATTTTCTAAATCATGAAAGAAAAAATGTGAGTTTCATGTCCCTTTAATAATGTCAAAAACAGCATCGCAAATCAAGGAAAAGCACTTTTGAGCAATGCCAAGATGTTCAAAAAGTCTTCACTTGCAGAATCATTAAAAAATACTCTGAAAGTCTAGTTATCCAGTAAGAAGAAGCAGCAGCTACATTAGCAATAGAGATAGCTGCCCTAAACAAATAACCTGCTTGCAGAAAGGCCCTTTTATGAAAGGATTCTAACTTCCTATCTAAAGGGTCCTTAAAAGAAGTACTTTATTCCAAAGGTATAATAGTATGCTTAGCCAAGATGGAAATGGCCCTGTAACGGAAGCTTCCGTTACTTTTGTACTTGGAGAGGAATGCATGCCAGCCTCCTCCCCACCGACTATGGACCCTGGAACTTGAGGGAATTCTATGATTTGGGAGGCGGGGTCCAGGGTACATTTGGAGTACTTTTACCCTGGATTCAGGTTTACCATGTTTCCATGAATTCCCAGAGACTCTAAGAACTGAAGGGCCCTGAAGATTCTTGTGTTTTTTGGAGTAAAAGGTGACAGCCCAATCCAGCATTGTCTGCTGCAATTCCCCCACCCCCCCAGACTCAGAGACTCAGAATGTTTTAGCTGATTGCAACTTCCAGCTCTAATGCTGGGACCTCCTGCTGTTGTGTGTATGCATATCTAGTCTAGGTGGGAAGTGTCTTTCTGTTATTGTGCGAGTCATCCATTGTCCTTTTGTAAGTCAGGATGTGATTAGAATCTTGTTTAACTAACCATTGTCTGATGTTTGTCTCATTGTATAATATTTGTTTGTATTGATTATGTGGTAACTACCCCCCTCCCTTTGATGGAAATGTATAAAAGCTGTATTTTCTGTGCAATAAAGCAATTCCTACTTTGACCCTCAAGCATTCAGTCTCGGCTAATGTTCTTGGGGGTAGCTATAACAACTTGCAGCAGCCATTATTCTAATAGTGGCAGCTATCCAGTGGAGGTTCATGGGTTGGTGTTTGGTGGGAGGAAGCTGACTTTAGTGGGTTCACCCAGTCTGGGGTACCGAGACCCGCTACAGGCCCCATCTACAGTCTCCCACAGTTCAACAATAGAGGCAGGTAAGGGATATAACTTCTTAAACCTTGCTGAAGGACTAAACAAATTACCTGAATTAGAACATTACCTAGAAACTATTTCAGAGACAGCATCTGGAATAAGAAAAACCTCAGGAGTTTTAGCAACAGTTTTAGAGACTGAATCTAAATGGGTAAAGACATAGGGGCTGAATTATCAAGCTCCGAATAACTCCATAACTTGTCTGCCTGCTCTGAGGCTGCGGCCATCAATCCTATACAATCGGGCTGATTGACACCCCCTGCGAGTGGCCGATTGGCCGTGAATCTGCAGGGGGGAGCATTACACAAGCAGTTCACAAGAACTGCTTGTGTAATGATAAATGCTGACAGCGTATGCTGTCAGCATTTATCGATGTGCGGAGGACATGATACGCTACATTGTATCATGTCCGTCCGCACTTTAGTAAATCGGCCCCTTATACTCAGAACCCTTAGAATATTTAACCCCTAAAGTAAGCAAAACCTCTTTTAAAAGAAAACAAATATGTTTAACTTTAAATAAAAAAAAAAAAAGAGGATGAATCAGGTTCAACTTCAGAAGTAGATTCCTCATCAGAGGAAACTTCTCCTTTTTAAGACACAACAGGATTATCAACAGGAATCCTAGCCTCAATGGTTTACTTGAAGGCAGGAGAGCTGCCAACATTTTAGAAATAGTAGATTTGATTAGATCTTTCACACCATCTTCTAATCCCCCCATCTAATTCTACTCCAGTATCTAACTTTACTATCACTGTCGGTGACACCACTATCTCCCCATCACCCCAAGTCTGCTGCCTAGGAGTTACACTTGACTCCAATCTGTCCTTCATACCCCACATCCAATCGCTCTCTTCATCCTGTCACAACCACCTACGCACTATCTCCAAAATTCATCCTTTTCTGAGTGCTGAAACTACTAAACAGCTAATCCATTCCCTAGTAATTTCCCGGCTTGACTACTGTAATAACCTACTAACTGGCCTTCCTCTCTCCCGCCTCTCCCCCGCTTCAATCCATCCTAAATGCCTCTGCTAGGCTAATCCACCCCCCAACGCTCTGTATCCGCTGCACCCCTCTGACCTACAAAGCCCTTACCAATGCACCCCCCCCCCCACCTGTACTCATTTATCAACAAATATACTCCAGCCCATCCCCTAAGATCCATCAATGATCTACTCCTTGCCTCTTACCATCACCTCCTCCAGTGCTAGACTACAGGACTTCTCTTGTGTGGCACCAACCCTCTGGAATGCACTTCCTCGAGCTGTCAGACTTTCCCCCAACCTCTCCTCCTTTAAATACTCCCTAAAGACCTTCTTGTTTAGGGAAGCCTATCACCAAATCAGTAACTAATGAATTCCACTTGCCTAATAGTTGCCCTCATCTAACTCCACACTAGCATCATTCCCACCTTTGCAGTCCCCACCTCCTGTTTCACACCCTCCTACCCATTTAGATTGTAAGTTCCCACGGGAACAGAGCTCCCAATTCCCCCTGTATTTGTTTGTTAAATTTTGTCTGGTGTCTCATATTGTACTGTCCTTTTATCTTTGTTTCCCATGAACAGCACTGTGGAATCTGTTGGCGCTTTATAAATAAAGAATAATAATAATAATAATAATAATACACCTGGAGAAATATCCGTAGAGCTCCCCTGTAAGACACAAACAGAAGGAGCAGTAATACCCACAGAAGCAGCATTAGGTTAATCTGAATTCATTAACATATTTAAAAATGATTAACATAAATAAGCTGGAGGAGATACCTCTTAACATTGGTAGGAAAGTGTCCAGAGTTGTGATTAGTTCAGGACACTGCCCGTCAAATGCCCTTCTCAGGGGAATTTTTAAAGTATTTTTTATTTTTTTTAAAGGGACAATAAAGTCAAAATTAAACTTTATTATTTATTATTCAGATAGAGCATGTAATTTTAAACAAATTTCCAATTTACTTCTGTTATCAAATTTGTTTTGTTTTCTTTGTATCTTTTATTGAATAGTAAAACTAGGTAGGCTCATAAGAGCTCGGGAGTGTGCACGTGTCTTTGGTAATCTATGGCAGCAGTGTTTTGCAACATTGTATAACAAAGCTTGCAAAACACTGCTGCTATAGAGTACTAAAGACACGTGCACACGCCTGAGCGCTTATGAGCGAACCTAGTTTTAATATTTAATAAAACATACCAAAGGAACAAAGCTAATTTAATAACAGAAGTTGGAAAGTTGTTTAAAATTGAATGCTGTATCTGAATTATGAAAGTTTAATTTTGACTTTACTGTACCTTCAAAGATATCTTCTTTTTTGTGGGGGTGGGTGGGCTACTTTGGTTTTAGTATAGGTTGTTTTGTTGCAAAATAATTGTGATTACTTCAGCTAGGGGACTGCCCAACAAATGCATTTTTTAGTGTAGGATTTAGTTTTAGTGTAGGTTTTAGTATATGTTTTTGTTTTTGTAGGGGTGGGGCATTTTTTAATTGGACTTTCGTTTTAGGAGAGAGCTTTTACTGGTATTTTTTTATTTTTGATATTTTATTACATTTTTTTAAATGGTAATGTTTTTTCTTTTTTTGTAACATAGTGGGTCTTCAGTTAGGGTGTCTTGGGGGGTTAGCTGTTTAGGGGTTAAGTAGTGTAGGGGTAGTTTGGGATGGGGGTGTGATGATTATGGACTTATTAGGTTAGGGGTAGTTTGTGATGGGGGGTTGTAATGCTACGGGGTTAATATGTTAGAGAATAGTTTGCGGTGGGGTTTGTGGTGTTTTTGGGGTTAATAGAGTAGGTGGTTATTGAGGGAGGGGTCATGACGGTTTAAGTAGTGTATTGCAATAGTTTGTGTTGGGGATGTGGCAGCTTAGGGGTTAATAGTGTAGTGGGGTTTAAAGAAGAGAGAGATGTGGCAGTTTAGGAGTTAATAGTGTAGTGGGGTTTAAAGAAGAGAGAGATGTGGCAGTTTAGGGGTTATTAGAGTAGGGGACTTAAAGGTACATGAAACCCAAAACTTTTCTGTCATGATTCAGATAGAGAATACAATTTTAAACAACTTTCTAATTAACTTCTATAATCTAATCTGTTTCATTCTCTTGGTATCATTTGTTGAAGGAGCAGCAATGCACTACTAGTTTCTAACTGAGCACATGGGTGAGCCAATCACATTCAATATATACAGTATATGCAGCCACCAATCAACAGCTAGAACCTAGGTTCTCTTCTGCTCATGCCTAGATAAACCTTTCAGCAAATGATAACAAGAGAAGGAAGCAAATTAAATAATAGAAGTAAATTGGAAAGTTGTTTAAAATTGTATTCTCTAGCTGAATCATGAAAGACATTTTTGGGGTTTTATTTCCCTTTAAAGTGTGAGTATAGCTGTAAGTTTTTTTGTTTTTTTAACATCGCTGCTCCATTGAATTCAATGGGGTGAATATGATATAGCGAATGCAATATCCTCTGGTTAATAAATTGTGCACGCTGGGTATCGTGTGAGCACATCATTTTTACTTTCATTCGCGATACCAGATGTGCAAGAAGTTAACTTCTAATTATGTGAACGCTTCACTTGTAATCTAGCCCATATTGTTGATTTCAGTACTATTTACAAAGGTATTTTAGATTACTGACACTAACGCCTAGATTTAGAGTTCTGCGGCTAAAGGGGTGCGTTAGCTACGCGTGCTTTTTTTCTCCCGCACCTTTTAAATACCGCTGGTATTTAGAGTTCACAGAAGGGCTGCGTTAGGCTCCAAAAAGGGAGCGCAGAGCATAATTTACCACCACTGCAACTCTCAATACCAGCGGTGCTTACGGACGCGGCCAGCTTAAAAAACGTGCTCATGCACGATTTCCCCATAGGAAACAATGGGGCCGTTTGAGCTGAAAAAAAGTCTAACACCTGCAAAAAAGCAGCATTCAGCTCCTAACGCAGCCCCATTGTTTCCTATGGGGAAACACTTCCTAAGTCTGCACCTAACACCCTAACATGTACCCCGAGTCTAAACACCCCTAACCTTACTATTAACCCCTAATCTGCCGACCCCACTATCGCTGACCCCTGCATTTTATTATTAACCCCTAATCTGCCGCTCCGTACAACGCCGCAACCTACGTTATCCCTATGTACCCCTAATCTGCTGCCCCTAACACGCCGACCCCTATATTATATTTATTAACCCCTAATCTGCCGCCCCCAACGTCGCTGCCACCTACCTATACTTATTAACCCCTAATCTGCCGACCGGACCTCACCGCTACTATAATAAAGTTATTAACCCCTAATCCGCCTCACTCCCGCCTCAAAAACCCTATAATAAATAGTATTAACCCCTAATCTGCCCTCCCTAACATCGCCGCCACCTAACTTCAAGTATTAACCCCTAATCTGCCGACCGGACCTCACCGCTACTCTAATAAATGTATTAACCCCTAAAGCTAAGTCTAACCCTAACCCTAACACCCCCCTAAGTTAAATATAATTTTTATCTAACGAAATAAATTATTTCTTATTAAATAAATTATTCCTATTTAAAGATAAGTACTTACCGGTAAAATAAACCCTAATATAGCTACAATATAAATAATAATTATATTGTAGCTATTTTAGGATTTATATTTATTTTACAGGCAACTTTGTATTTATTTTAACCAGGTATAATAGCTATTAAATAGTTAATAACTATTTAATAACTACCTAGTTAAAATAATTACAAAATTACCTGTAAAATAAATCCTAACCTAAGTTACAATTAAACCTAACACTACACTATCAATAAATTAATTTAATAAAATACCTACAATTATTTACAATTAAACCTAACACTACACTATCAATACATTAATTACATACAAATACCTACAAATAAATACAATTAAATAAACTAACTAAAGTACAAAAAATAAAAAAATAAAAAATAATTTACAAACATAAAAATATTACAACAATTTTAAGCTAATTACACCTACTCTAAGTCCCCTAATAAAATAACAAAGCCCCCCAAAATAAAAAAAATGCCCTACCCTATTCTAAAATAAAAATTGAAACGCTCTTTTACCTTACCAGCCCTTAAAAGGGCCTTTTGCGGGGCATGCCCCAAAGAATTCTGCTCTTTTGCCTGTAAAAAAAAACATACAATACCCCCTCCCCAACATTGCAATACCCCCCTTAAATAAACCTAACACTATGTCCCTGAAGATCTCCCTACCTTGTCTTCACCACGCTGGGTATCACCGATCTGTCCAGAAGAGGGTCCGAAGTCTTCATCCAAACCCAAGCCGGGGCTGAAGAGGTCTACCATCCGGCTGAAGTCTTGATCCAAGCGGGGGCTGAAGAGGTCCATCATCCGGCTGAAGTCTTCTATCAATGCAGCATCTTCAATCTTCTTTCTTCCGGCTCCATCTTCATCCCGCTGACGCGGAACATCCATCCTGGCCGACGACTTCCCGACGAATGACGGTTCCTTTAAGGGAAGTCATCCAAGATGGCTTCCCTCGAATTCCGATTGGCTGATAGGATTCTATCAGCCAATCAGAATTAAGGTAGGACAATTCTGATTGGCTGCCATTCAAGTTCAATCCGATTGGCTGATCCAATCAGATTGAGCTCGCATTCT
This sequence comes from Bombina bombina, assembly GCF_027579735.1. Classification (NCBI taxonomy): domain Eukaryota; kingdom Metazoa; phylum Chordata; class Amphibia; order Anura; family Bombinatoridae; genus Bombina; species Bombina bombina. The sequence goes on from NC_069510.1 coordinate 134,282,439, forward strand.
ATTGGCTGTTCCGATCAGAATGCTTGATAGAAGACTTCAGCCGGATGATGGACCTCTTCAGCCCCCGCTTGGATCAAGACTTCAGCCGGATGATGGACCTCTTCAGCCCCCGCTTGGACTTGGATAAAGACTTCGGACCTTCTTCTGGACGGATCGGTGATAACCGGCGTGGTGAAGACAAGGTAGGGAGATCTTCAGGGCTTAGTGTTAGGTTTATTTAAGGGGGGTTTGGGTTAGATTAGGGGTATGTGGGTGGTGGGTTGTAATGTTGGGGGGGTATTGTATTTTTTTTTTTTACAGGCAAAAGAGCAGAATTCTTTGGGGCATGCCCCGCAAAAGGCCCTTTTAAGGGCTGGTAAGGTAAAAGAGCTTTTCAATTTTTATTTTAGAATAGGGTAGGGCATTTTTTTATTTTGGGGGGCTTTGTTATTTTATTAGGGGGCTTAGAGTAGGTGTAATTAGCTTAAAATTGTTGTAATATTTTTATAATGTTTGTAAATTATTTTTTTATTTTTTGTAACAGTTCTTTTTTTATTTTTTGTACTTTAGTTAGTTTATTTAATTGTATTTATTTGTAGGTATTTGTATGTAATTAATTTATTGATAGTGTAGTGTTAGGTTTAATTGTAGATAATTGTAGGTAGTTTATTAAATTTATTTATTGATAGTATAGTGTTAGGTTTAATTGTAACTTAGGTTAGGATTTATTTTACAGGTAATTTTGTAATTATTTTAACTAGGTAGCTATTAAATAGTTATTAACTATTTAATAGCTATTGTACCTGGTTAAAATAAATACAAAGTTGGCTGTAAAATAAATATAAATCCTAAAATAGCTACAATATAATTATAATTTATATTGTAGCTATATTAGGGTTTATTTTACAGGTAAGTACTTATCTTTAAATAGGAATAATTTATTTAATAAGAAATAATTTATTTCGTTAGATAAAAATTATATTTAACTTAGGGGGGTGTTAGGGTTAGACTTAGCTTTAGGGGTTAATACATTTATTAGAGTAGCGGCGAGGTCCGGTCGGCAGAATAGGGGTTAATACTTGAAGTTAGGTGTCGGCGATGTTAGGGAGGGCAGATTAGGGGTTAATATTATTTATTATAGGGTTTTTGAGGCAGGAGTGAGGCGGATTAGGGGTTAATAAATATAATATAGGGGTCGGCGGTGTTAGGGGCAGCAGATTAGGGGTACATAGGGATAATGTAGGTTGCGGCGGTGTGCGGTCGGCAGATTAGGGGTTAAAAAAATTTATTAGAGTGGCTGCGATGTGGGGGGGCCTCGGTTTAAGGGTACATAGGTAGTTTATGGGTGTTGGTGTACTTTAGAGCACAGTAGTTAAGAGCTTTATGAACCGGCGTTAGCCCAGAAAGCTCTTAACTCCTGGCTTTTCTCTGCGGCTGGAGTCTTGTCGTTAGATTTCTAATGCTCACTTCAGCCAAGACTCTAAATACTGGCGTTAGAAAGATCCCATTGAAAACATAGGATACGCAAATGGCGTAGGGGGATCTGCGGTATGGAAAAGTCGTGGCTGCAAAGTGAGCGTTAGACCTTTACCTACACGACTCTAAATACTAGCGGTAGCCCAAAACCAGCGTTAGGAGCCCCTAACGCTGGTTTTGACGGCTAACGCAGAACTCTAAATCTAGGCGTAAGGTTGTTATTAATGCAATTGGTTTCCTATTGTTGTCAATCCTTTTAAAAACCCACAAGATTCTTAGAATGGTAACTGAAACTAACTTATTTGTTTTTTCTTTTCATGTACAATTTAAACTATGCTAAACCATAGCTTTTGGCATATTTGTTGCACATTTCTTTTTATAGATACAGACATTGAGGCCTATTTATTAAATGTCTGTCGGACCTGATCCGACAGTGAGGATCAGGTCCAACAGACCTCGCTGAATGCAGAGAGCAATACGCTCTCCATATTCAGCATTTCACCAGCAGCTGTTGTGAGCTGCTGGTGCAACGCCGCCCCCTGCAGATTCGCGGCCAATGGGCCGCCAGCAGGGGGTGTCAATCAACCCGATCGTACTCGATCGGGTTGAATTGTGGCGATCTCTGTCCGCCTGCTCAGAGCAGGCGGACAGGGTTATGGAGCAGCGGTCTTTAGAAACACGGCCTCCTTAAGCTCCATTCGGAGCTTGATAAATGAGCCTCAGACTGTGTTTTGTATGGCGTTTAGTTTGTGATTTTTGGTAAATTTAAAGGAATAGTCTAGTCAAAAATAAACGTTAATGATTCAGAGAGCTTGTAATTTTAAGCAACTTTCTATTTTATTTCTATTATCAATTTTTCTTCGTTCTCTCTGTACCTTTATTTTAAGAAGCTGGAATGTAAAGCTAAGGAGCCCTCCCATTTTAGGTTCAGCACCTGGGTAGCACTTGCTGATTGGATGGCTACATTTAGACACTAATCAGAAGGTGCTACCCAGGTGTTGAACCTAAAATGGTCCGGCTCTTTAGTTTTACATTCCAGCTTTTTAAAATAAAGATACCAAGAGGCCTATTTAAGAACTTGCGAGCGGACATGATCCGATATTGCGGATCATGTCCGCTGCACATTGATAAATGCCGACAGCATACGCTCTCAGAATTTATCATTGCACCAGCAGTTCTTGTGAACTGCTGGTGCAATACCGCCCCCTGCAGATTTGCGGCCAATCGGCCGCTAGCAGGGGGTGTCAATCAACCCGATCGTATTGGATCGGGTTGATTTCCACTGATGTCTGTCTGCCGCCTCAGACCTCTGCTTCATAACTTGTGTTTCTGGAGCTTGATAGATAGGCCCCCAAGAGAACGAAGAAAAATAGACAATAGGAGTAAATTAGAAAGTTGCTTAAAATTGCTGCTCTATCTGAATCATGAAAGTTTAATGTTCACTATACTATCCCTTTAAATAATAAAGAAAACATGCTATATATATATATTATATTTCTGCAAATTTATCAGGACCCACATATTATAGTGAGAAAATATAAGATCAGTAGAATAAAACATATGTTTGCTAAAAGAAAAAAAAATCATATGCAAGGTACGGTTTAAGAAGATTGGGTTTAAATTAAAACACCAAAGGGAATCTCACTCAAAAGTAATTTCCGAATTTAAACTTCTATGTCAGAATGTCATACATTACTGCATCCTATTAATTTCTCACAGTGCATAGGTCTCCTTAAATTGCCCACAATTTAGAAGAGATTTGTACGGCCAAAAAAATAAAAAAATTAAAATTCCCATAGCGTTTTTTTGTGTCTTGCTAGAAAATGTTAAGCACATTTTAGATTGTTCCCAGAGCTGCCCTTGTGCTCTTGATTCTCTCTCTGTTGCTGTACATAAACCACTGTGTGTATTTAGAGTTTAATAATTCTGTCCCATCTCTGGATTCCCACAGCTCCTGATCTGCAGAGGATTTAATAAACAAGTCATTTTGCCGCTGACCGCTTCTTATTAAGTAAGGACTGCACGCTTGGGGAAGTGCAGTGTACGCAGCCTCTTTAATCCTGGGGTGTAACTGCTCACTCAGCAAAGGCTCTGCAATCAATGTCAGCACTTTGCACCGTTATATTTATGTATGCTGATGTCGTGTGTAGTTCTGTGTTTCTTCATGTGTGCAAAGCTCTTTACAAAATTGTGTATGTAACGGTTTGTCATGGAAATCAGAGGCTTGTGTCCATTAAGTATAGATACTGAAATGCAAAAAACTAAACAAAAACATTCTAGTTGGTTAGAGCATGTCATTTTTATGTTACCGATCATGTCTAACTACGGCCAACACGGGAGCAGAATTCATTTTAACGGTTGTTATTTCGCACGCGGTAATATAGTTTGTACTTTGTACATTACAGTATTTATCTATACTATAATCGTGTTTGTAACGCGTCCATTACTGTCGGCAGTTGCGCACGCATCCTCAAAGGAATGTTGGCAGTGCTGGTGGATTCTTTCACCACCCTGCCATTTTCGGAATCCACTGGGAAGCAGCGAAGGCAAACAGAGCATTACAAAAAAAATAAACTAACCGCCCACACGAAGTATTAAGTAAAAAAATAAATAAAATTATTAACCCCTTAATCTGCCAACCACATTGCAAACTACCTAATACATCTATTAACCCCTAATCCGCCAACCCCCCACAATGCATTAAACCTAATTTACCTATTAACTCCTAAACCGCCAACCCCCACAACACAAAAAACTAATTTAATGACTAAGCCACCTAACCTAACACCCCCTAAATGAACCCCTTAATTACATTACAAAAAACTACATTACAATTAAAATAAAAAAATATTACATTAATCTAAAAATACAGAAAATAAAAAAAGCTAACATTACAAAAAATAATAAACAACACTATCCAAAATGAAAAAAATTAAACCTAATCCCTATGAAAATTAAAAAGCCCCCTCAAAATAAAAACACCCCCTAATCTAAGAATAAACCTTAAAAGGGCTTTTTGTAGGGCATTGCCTTAAAGAAATCAGCTCTTTTACATTAAAAATAAACAAAGTTCCCCCTAACAGTAAAACCCCCCACCCACCAAACCCCCCAAAATAACTAACACTAATAAACCTAATCTACCCATTGCTCCTAAAGGGGCATTTGTATGGGCATTGCCCATACAAATATACTGGTAGTTCAATCACATAAAATAATAATAGTTACAATGTTTGTTAGGCTTTTCGTTACAAATGTTGCAACCTGTGGTAATTTGATGTTAGGAAACCTAAATTGTTGTTAAATAAAAGCGTTACTACCAGTATATTTATACGGTGGACCCAATGCACAAATATATACGTTTCATCACGCATTGTTTACAATAGTATGGTGCTTTTCAGTACAGGCTAACTAACATATCAGACATCTTACGCTACCACTGTTTATATTAACTTGTTCACTCCCTGAGGTCAATCATTTGTATAAACATATATATTATATGTACCTTTTGTGAGTAACTAATTAGCATCATACAGGTGCATTTTAGGTCATTTCATTATCTGAGTTTCAGCTAGTTTTAACTGTATGTGTGTGTGTGTGACTGTCATATATATTTTTTCTTCCAATAAAGTTATTTAGTGTAAATGGGTATGTCTGTGATATTTTATAATATTTGAATCTTTTGCTCTGAATTGAAGAATATTTCTACAGTGGGTTCTAAGCATTTAAGTAGTCCAGTAACCAGCAGTCTTTTCTCTCTGCTGTCCCTAAATAAGTTAGTATCTGGTGTGATAAAAATGCTTTGGCGAAACATTTTAACCCACAACTTCTAATAAATGATTGAATGTTACTGTTTGTGCGAGTGCAAAATAATATTAACATGCGTCATCAATTGTGATCAATTTGTAAAGGTGTTAAACACATAGGAAATGTCCAGCTCGGGAGCCACAAGCACTGCAGTTTGGAAACTATCAGGCATTTGTGAGTCATTCAAATGTTGCTCCTGATTGACTCGCTAGTGTCAGGGTAGCAGGAACCAGACAGAGATGTAAAATGCTAAATTAATCATACCTCTATTAAAAAATAACAAAAAATTATAACGAGTCCAAAACCCAAATGGCAAGCCAGGAGTCAAAGCCAGAGCAGATAGTCAGACAAGCTGGGTCAGGAACCAAAGCAAGTAGTCAGACAAGCCAGAGTCAGGAATATGGAGATCAGTGAAATCAGGAACTAGCCAGGGATCAGGAACCAGAAGGGACACAGAGACAGGAACACAGGAACTCACAAAGAGATCAGAGACAAAGCAGGGGAAATGGCAAACAGGACTGAGGCAGTTACATAGGGAGTGATGAAATCATCATTCTCGGACTGTGACCTGTCTATCTCTGATCATGTTCTCCAGTTTGGACATAAGAGGCAAGAACAAAAGTCAGGTGAGTCAGAATGGCAGCCAAGATAAAAGACAGCAAATAACTTTTGGAATCAGGATGAAACCCTTACAGTACCCTCCTCTCAACAACCCCTCCCCCGTGGGAGGACAAAAAGGCTTATTAGGTAAAGGGGCATGGAAGGCGGGAGCATGAACATCAGAGGAGGGAACCCATGAATGCTCCTCCAGACCATAACCCCTCCAGTGAACCAAATACTGTATGCGACTTCTGGACATACAAGAGTCAATAATGCTGCTGGCCTCATATTCTTTATGGTTGTCAACAGGGACAAGTAAACACAGTGGTAAACTGATTGCAAACCAATGGTTTCAAGAGCGAGACATGAAAAACATTGGAGATGCGCATTGCAGAATGAAAGTCAAGAGCGTAAGCAACTGGATTGACCCGTCAGAGTATTCGAAAAGGCACAACATAACGGAGAGCCAGATTATTAGAAGGCACACAAAAGGTTCAAGTTGAGGGAGGACAGCCGAACCCTCTCCCCGACCAGAAAGGTAGGCGTGGGTAGACACCTACAGTCAGTCTGGAACTTTTGGCGCTGCATTGACCGATAAAGGCACTCCTGAATCTACACTCAAGTGAAACGGAGTTGCCAGAGATGCTCCTCTAAAGCAAGAATACCCTGAGAACTTTGCCAAGGTAACATGTCAGACCAGTTATTGTGGTTATCCGAGACATAGCAATGGAGGAACTATTCCAGAGCTTGGTCAAACCATCTGCAGCCCCATTAGACTCAGGTTGATAGGCCAAGGAGAAGGAAAGCTGGATCCCCATTTGGGCACAAAAGGAGCGCCAAAATCTAGAGACAAACTAGCTACCCAATCCAAGAATATCTCCTTGGGTAACCCATGTAAATGGAAGACCTTCGGAGCAAAAATTGAAGCAAACTCCTGAGCAGTAGGCAGCTTCTTTAAGGGAATGCAAAGTGGCATTTTGGAAAAACTGTCTACAACCATCAGGATAACAGCATTGACATTGGAAACAGGAAGGTCGACAATGAAGTCCATGGATACATGTGTCCAAGGATGCTCACCAATAGCAATAGGTTGAAGACCCACAGGAAGACGTTGAGGAGTCTTAATGTTCGCACAGACTGAGCAGAAGGGAACATATACAGCAACATTAAAACTAAGACTTGGCCAACAGATTTGTCGAGTGACAGACCAGGTGACCTGTGGCTTTAGGACAGTGGCAAGAGTGCAATAGCTCTGTGCGAAGACTCTCAGGTACAAAGCACTTGCCACTAGGTTTCTCTGGAGGGGCATTGGTTTGTGCAGCCAGGATCTCCTCCCCCAAGGGAGAAGTCAAATTGTCAGGTATGGTGGCCAAAAAAAATGTCAACAGGTATAACTGGAGTGGGTACAGCGTCCTCCTTGGACAGAGATGAAAATGTTTTTGAGAGAGGGCATTAGCCCTAACATTCTTACTACCAGGCAGGTAGGAGACCACATGAACTGAGACAAAAATAGCTCCCATCTGGCCTGCTGAGGTGGAAAACATTTAGCGTTGGATAGGTAAGTCAATTTCTTGTGGTCAGTGAGGATGAGCACTGGTACGCTAGTACCTTTGAGAAGGTGCCTCCATTCCTTGAGTGCCAAAATTATGGCCAGTTATTCCCTGTCTCCAATTGTGCAATTGCTGGGGAGAATTTGTTGGAGAAGAAACCACACGGTTGCAAGGAAACCTGAGGCTCTATTTAAACCCTCTTCCCAATTTATCAAACATCTAACAGGTATGCTCATGTCAATTCTGACGCAGCGTACCTATCGTTCAAACCGCCACCCTTGAGGCCGCGAATGCCATAGAAATCAATGGAAGTCTGAAAGCACAGAAAGGTTATGTTCAATGCTGCAAAAGAATGAAGCATATTAAATAATAAAAGTACTTATGGATTATGTTACATCTTTGTCTCTCATTATAAAGTGTCATGTTCACAGCTATTCTTCTGCTCTCCTATGCAGTTATTGTATTAACTCACTTGCAAATAGTACTGTTTCTTTAATAGTCTGACATCCAGCCTATAAATGGCCTCCTCCCACACTACTCTTTGCTTGGTATTGGATCGTAGATTGCATTGTCTGCACTCCTTCCCAGCCTCCTTTGAAGAAACCCCAGAACTCTCTGTTCAGCTACGGATCTCTAAGCCGCCTGTCAGCTGTTACACTGATTCCGGAAGTATCAGAGCGGTGACGTCACACGCCAACCTTTGCCGCATCTCGTGGACTGAGTCTGTTTGTTCGCTCTGAGTTCTCTCTCCTGCGGTTAAGCTTTAACTGCTCAGGTACCTCATTCAGCCACTTACCTAATATATGCTAAAGCAGTATACACTTTTTACATTATATTACACTCTGATCGATCTACTCAGTGCCATCTTAACTACACTTCAGTTATTATATTTTTCTCTGTGTTAACACCTATTTTTTATTTGGTGACTTGTTGTGCTTATGCTGCTGCATTTATTCAGTGATTTCTTCACATGTGGCAGCTATAGAATATCCAAAGCATCCTTCACCAACTATTAAACTGCATTGATTCAAAGTGGGTTCTCACATTACATGTATTGTAATTGATGTTACCACCCAAATAACAATCTCTGCAACAAACTTACTAAAATTACATTCATCTCAGCAGCTGTGGTTCACTTAGTCACTCACTTTTATTTCAGACATCACATAAAGCAAGGGGACAATATTACTGCTTCAAATTTAGTGCACTAGTAGATATAGGGATAAAAATGAAATAAATACATTATATAATAAAGCTAACTTTCTTTTTTGGATAAATCTATTTGCACTGTGTTTAACGCATGTAATACAAGTCCCACTCTCCACTTCGCACCAAATTTGACGCAACACTTTTCACACCAAATTTGATGCAAACTCATAAACAACCCACAAACTAGTGATGTTTTCCACCACTTTTGATTGGGATATGCATAATCACATGATTTATGACATCAGTCAATCTGATTGAAATATACATTTTATACTATTACTAAATCAAAATTGCTCTATACTTGCGTCATTGATCACTCATCAGAACTTGTAAGTGCAATTTGTTACATTGTGTATTATACTTTGAAAGTATCTATATGTGAATTACTATTAAAGTTAAACATTGATGATGACATTAGGGGGCATATTTATCATGCTCCATAACTTGTCCTCCTGCTCTGAGGCAGCGGACAGAAATCAACCCGATCAAATACGATTGGGTTGATTGACACCCCCTAAATCTGCAGGAGGCCGCATTGCACCAGTAGTTCACAAGAACTGCTGGTGCAATGATAAATGCAGACAGCGTATGCTGTTGGCATTTATCGATGTGCGGCGGACATGATACGCTACTTTGTATCATGTCCGCTCGCACAATGATAAATATGCCTCTAGGACACACAGAGTTATATTTCTGACAATAATTTTAAAAATTAAATGATGTTTGATTCAATATAATCTTAAACTGATAGCTCAAAGGGATAGTCTACCTAACGTTACACTGACATGAATTGGATACAGCAGAAATTAAAATCACCTCTTTACTGTCATACTATTTTCAGTGTTCTTCTTCCTTCTCTTAAATTTAATTCTCATTAAGAAATGTCATCTTATATGCAAGCCCATTTTATAACACCTGTGTATGGGGTGGTGTTTAAAACTACACTGCAATCAGAAAGGGGTTACACAGGTGCCGAAAGAAAACTGGCCCAGCTCTTAAAATAGCCATTGATTGCAAATAAATACATATGATACCCTGACTACATGTTATATTCGCAATTATTCCTGCTCAGAATGATTATATATTTACACTATATACATATAGTGGTATAAATAAACACAGAGATATGAAAGATAACATTGATTAAAACAACAAAAAAAAGGAATTTAGGGACATGTAAATATGTTTGCAAAAGATTTTTGACATAACACACACACATATATATATATATATATATATATATATATATATATATATATATATATATATATATAGTGTATGTGCAAAGATATATGTACAAATTCTAGCATTAATAATCATTTAAAAAAAATAATACATGACATAGGCATATCATGAGTTCTAGAAATACAAATATACATTAATTTATGTGAAAATATCATATATCTGTTTACTATCTATGAGATATTATTGTTTGTTCAGGTAGAAATCTAGCTATTTCTTGGACATTAACAGATCAAAAATAAAAGATTAGCTTTAGAGAAATGTGCTTGTTCAAGGATAGTAATAAAATGGTATAAATAACGTTGGAAAAAACTGAATATCTGTGAAATTGATTACTCTTTTTTTATCAACAGTCTGATGTTCAACGCTCCGTTCTTGACGCACACATTTTTAATAAATAAGGGCGTCATATGTAGATTCGCGGCAGCGATGTCTGGCGAGCATATTGACGCCAGCGAATGCACAGAGATTGATGCTTTGATAAATCGGCCCCTATATCTCTTTCAGTCTGCAATGGTGTCAGAGATAGCTACTGCTAGCTCACAGCTCTTTGCCCCCTTCCACTGACTCACAGAACTACATATTAGCAAGCAGTGACTTAGCTAGTTTCCTGCCAGTTGTTTAAAAAAAATGAAATTAATTAGTGATAATGAAGTTAGTTTCTCATAGCGCTATGCAATACTGAAAGCCTATTGTTTTATTCCTGTGTGGAGCATGAAATCAAACAAAGCCTGATGTCTAAAGGCTTGACTGGTTTGAAGTTATATGTCCTCTACAAGTGAATACATTAAGGGCTAAATTACAAGTGAAGTGCTAATTTAACGTGCGCCCGTAAAGGGGCAAATTTGCGCATTTATGGGCGCACGTTAAATAACCAGCCATTACAAGTGGCTGGTCAATGCCACCACAAGCTCGCTGTAGCACTTTGCGCTAAGTGCAATTATCCAGAGGTCAGACCTCTGGTTAATTAAAAAAATGTCCACCATTTGCCCCCAAAATAAAGTGTACAGTTCCTTTATTAACTGCACAAAGCAAAGAGGGGATGTGTGCCTTTACATTGCGGTCTATGTTTTTTTACTGGAAATATATATGTATATGCTTATATA
>NC_069510.1:134643404-134703404 GCF_027579735.1 Bombina bombina
ACATGTGAAGTGCTACAGTCTGTGTGTAATGTGAGTGTTTGCATAAACATGTGATGTGCTACAGTCTGTGTGTAATATGAGTGTTTGTATAATCGTATGATGTGCTACAGCCTGTGTGTAATATGAGATATGAGTGTTTGTATAAACCTGTGATGTGCTACAGCCTTTGTGTATTATGAGTGTTTGTATAAACTTGTGATGTGTTACAGTCTGAGTGTAATATGACTGCTTGCATAAACTTATGACGTGCTACAGTCTGTGTGTAATATGACTGCTTGCATAAACGTGTAATGTGCTACAGTGTGTGTAATATGACTGCTTGCATAAACGTATGATGTGCTACAGTCTGTGTGTAATATGACTGCTTGCATAAATGTATGATGTGCTATAGTCTGTGTGTAATATGAATGTTTGCATAAACGTGTGATGTGCTACAGTCTGTGTGTAATATGACTGCTTGCATAAACGTATGATGCGCTACAGCCTATGTGTAACATGACTGCTTGCATAAACATGTGATGTGCTACAGTCTGTGTGTAATATGAGTGTTTGTATAATTGTATGATGTGCTACAGCCTGTGTGTAATATGACTCCTTGCATAAACGTGTGATGTGCTACAGTCTGTGTGTAATATGAGTGTGTGTATACATGTGTGCCGTGCTACAGTCTGTGTGTAATATGAGTGTTTGTATAAACGTGTGATGTGCTACAGTCTGTGTGTAATATGACTGCTTGCATAAACATGTGATATGCTACAGTCTGTGTGTAATATGAGTGTTTGTATAAACGTATGATGTGCTACAGTCTGTGTGTAATATGACTGCTTGCATAAACATGTGATATGCTACAGTCTGTGTGTAATATGAGTGTTTGTATAAACCTGTGATGTGCTACAGTCTGTGTGTAATATGAGTGTTTGTATAAACGTATGATGTGCTACAGTCTGTGTGTAATATGAGTGTTTGTATAAACGTATGATGTGCTACAGTCTGTGTGTAATATGAGTGTTTGTATAAACGTATGATGTGCTACAGTCTGTGTGTAATATGACTGCTTGCATAAACATGTGATGTGCTACAGTCTGTGTGTAATATGAGTGTTTGTATAAACGTGTGATGTGCTACAGTCTGTGTGTAATATGACTGCTTGCATAAACATGTGATATGCTACAGTCTGTGTGTAATATGAGTGTTTGTATAAACGTATGATGTGCTACAGTCCGTGTGTAATATGACTGCTTGCATAAACATGTGATATGCTACAGTCTGTGTGTAATATGAGTGTTTGTATAAACCTGTGATGTGCTACAGTCTGTGTGTAATATGAGTGTTTGTATAAACGTATGATGTGCTACAGTCTGTGTGTAATATGAGTGTTTGTATAAACGTATGATGTGCTACAGTCTGTGTGTAATAGGACTGCTTGCATAAACATGTGATGTGCTACAGTCTGTGTGTAATATGAGTGTTTGTATAAACGTGTGATGTGCTACAGTCTGTGTGTAATATGAGTGTTTGTATAAACGTATGATGTGCTACAGTCTGTGTGTAATATGACTGCTTGCATAAACATGTGATATGCTACAGTCTGTGTGTAATATGAATGTTTGTATAAACGTGTGATGTGCTACAGTCTGTGTGTAATATGAGTGTTTGTATAAACGTGTGATGTGCTACAGTTTTTGTGTAATATGAGTGTTTACATAAACGTGTGATGTGCTACAGCCTGTGTGTAATATGAGTGTTTGCATAATCATATGATGTGCTACAGCCTGTGTGTAATATGAGTGTTTGTATACACGTGTGCCATGCTACAGTCTGTTTGTAATATGACTGCTTGCATAAACGTGTAATGTGCTACAGTCTGTGTGTAATATGACTGCTTGCATAAACATGTGAAGTGCTACAGTCTGTGTGTAATATGAGTGTTTGCATAAACATGTGATGTGCTACAGTCTGTGTGTAATATGAGTGTTTGTATAATCGTATGATGTGCTACAGCCTGTGTGTAATATGAGATATGAGTGTTTGTATAAACCTGTGATGTGCTACAGCCTTTGTGTATTATGAGTGTTTGTATAAACTTGTGATGTGTTACAGTCTGAGTGTAATATGACTGCTTGCATAAACTTATGATGTGCTACAGTCTGTGTGTAATATGACTGCTTGCATAAACGTGTAATGTGCTACAGTGTGTGTAATATGACTGCTTGCATAAACGTATGATGTGCTACAGTCTGTGTGTAATATGACTGCTTGCATAAATGTATGATGTGCTACAGTCTGTGTGTAATATGAGTGTTTGCATAAACGTGTGATGTGCTACAGTCTGTGTGTAATATGACTGCTTGCATAAACGTATGATGCGCTACAGCCTATGTGTAACATGACTGCTTGCATAAACATGTGATGTGCTACAGTCTGTGTGTAATATGAGTGTTTGTATAATCGTATGATGTGCTACAGCCTGTGTGTAATATGACTCCTTGCATAAACGTGTGATGTGCTACAGTCTGTGTGTAATATGAGTGTGTGTATACATGTGTGCCGTGCTACAGTCTGTGTGTAATATGAGTGTTTGTATAAACGTGTGATGTGCTACAGTCTGTGTGTAATATGACTGCTTGCATAAACATGTGATATGCTACAGTCTGTGTGTAATATGAGTGTTTGTATAAACGTATGATGTGCTACAGTCTGTGTGTAATATGACTGCTTTCATAAACATGTGATATGCTACAGTCTGTGTGTAATATGAGTGTTTGTATAAACCTGTGATGTGCTACAGTCTGTGTGTAATATGAGTGTTTGTATAAACGTATGATGTGCTACAGTCTGTGTGTAATATGAGTGTTTGTATAAACGTATGATGTGCTACAGTCTGTGTGTAATATGAGTGTTTGTATAAACGTATGATGTGCTACAGTCTGTGTGTAATATGACTGCTTGCATAAACATGTGATGTGCTACAGTCTGTGTGTAATATGAGTGTTTGTATAAACGTGTGATGTGCTACAGTCTGTGTGTAATATGACTGCTTGCATAAACATGTGATATGCTACAGTCTGTGTGTAATATGAGTGTTTGTATAAACGTATGATGTGCTACAGTCTGTGTGTAATAGGACTGCTTGCATAAACATGTGATGTGCTACAGTCTGTGTGTAATATGAGTGTTTGTATAAACGTGTGATGTGCTACAGTCTGTGTGTAATATGAGTGTTTGTATAAACGTATGATGTGCTACAGTCTGTGTGTAATATGACTGCTTGCATAAACATGTGATATGCTACAGTCTGTGTGTAATATGAATGTTTGTATAAACGTGTGATGTGCTACAGTCTGTGTGTAATATGAGTGTTTGTATAAACGTGTGATGTGCTACAGTTTGTGTGTAATATGAGTGTTTACATAAACGTGTGATGTGCTACAGCCTGTGTGTAATATGAGTGTTTGCATAATCATATGATGTGCTACAGTCTGTGTGTAAAATGAGTATTTGTATACACGTGTGCCATGCTACAGTCTGTGTGTAATATGAGTGTTTGTATAATCGTATGATGTGCTACAGCCTGTGTGTAATATGAGTGTTTGTATACACGTGTGCCATGCTACAGTCTGTTTGTAATATGACTGCTTGCATAAACGTGTAATGTGCTACAGTCTGTGTGTAATATGACTGCTTGCATAAACGGGTAATGTGCTTGTTACTTGTAAACAAAATGTATATAATTGTTTGTACATGGTATAGCGTAATTAAAATATCCATGTATTTCTGTATGCAAATGCAGGTGGCACCGAGAAAATACTAATGTATGAGAATTGTCTGTACATTTGTATACAGTATATAGCAGCGTACTTGCTGGGTAGCCAAGCTATACGTGCATAGTGCTCTGTATAATAGACACGTTTCTGTTTATTTGTTCAGTCATAAGCTTTTGTATACTTGTGTGTCTGCATCAATGAGCACAATACCTGAATAAGTGAGTAATCTGGTAACTTCAGGCCAGCAAGTTTAACTTCAGTAGTAGGGAAATTAAAGGCAAGTCTCTAAATAGACAAACAATTTAGAGGACCAAAATCAACATGGTTTTACTTCAGGGAGATCATGTCAGACTAATCTTATTGACTTCTTTGATTATGTAACAAAAGTATTAGACCAGGGTGGAACAGTTGATGTAGCATATCTAGATTTCAGCAAAGCATTTGACATCATTCCACACAACAAACTAATTCACAAACTGTATCTCCTTGGTCTAGACTCAAAAATTGTAAACTGGTTAGAATGCTGGCTTAAGGATAGAAAACAGATGGCTATATTACGAGTTTTGCATTAAGATGAAAAAAGCAGCGTTAACAGGTCCTAACGCTGCTTTTTCCCTACCGCTGCTATTACGAGTCTTGCAAGTTTAGGGGCACCGCACACTTCTTTGGCCTTACCGCAAAACGACATGTAAACTTCGTAAACCCTTTTTTCTATGGGACTTCCATAGCGCTGGTATTACGAGTCTGCCCTGGGAGGCCAAAAAGTGAGCGGTACACCCTCTACCTCCAAGATTCATAACGCATTCTAAAGTCAGTAGTTATGAGTTTTACACTACAATGCGGTACTATAAAACTCATTACTAAAGTGCTAAAAAGTACACTAACACCCATAAACTACCTATTAACCCCTAAACCGAGGCCCTCCCGCATTGCAAGCACTATAATAAAAAATGTAACCCCTAATCTGCCGCTCCGGACATCGCCGCCACTATAATAAACATATTAACCCCTAAACCGCCGCACTCCCGCTTCACAAACACTAGTTAAATATTATTAACCCCTAATCTGCCATCCCCAATATCGCTGCCACTATATTAAATGTATTAACCCCTAAATCTAAGTCTAACCCTAACACCCCCTAACTTAAATATAATTTAAATAAATCTAAAGAAAATTACTATAATTAACTAAATTATTCCTATTTAAAACTAAATACTTACCTATAAAATAAACCCTAAGATAGCTACAATATAACTAATAGTTACACTGTAGCTAGCTTAGGGTTTATTTTTATTTTACTCGCAAGTTTGTATTTATTTTAACTAGGTAGAATAGTTATTAAATAGTTATTAACTATTTAATAACTACCTAGCTAAAATAAATACAAATTGACCTGTAAAATCAAACCTAACCTAACCTAAATTACACTAACACCACACTACAATTAAATAAATTAACTAAATTAAATACAATTAAATGAATTAAATTAGCTAAATCACAAACCCCCCCACTAAATTACAGAAAATAAAAAACAAATTACAAGATCTTTAAACTAATTACACCTAATCTAATAGCCCTATCAAAATAAAAAAAGCCCCCCCCAAAATAAAAAACCCCTAGCCTAAACTAAACTATCAATAGCCCTTAAAAGGGCCTTTTGCGGGGCATTGCCCCAAAGTAATCAGCTCTTTTACCTGTAAAAAAACCCCCAACAGTAAAACCCACCACCCACACAACCAACCCCCCAAATAAAATACTAACTAAAAAAACCTAAGCTCCCCATTGCCCTGAAAAGGGCATTTGGATGGGTATTGCCATTAAAAGGCCATTTAGCTATTTTGCAGGACAAACCCTAATCTAAAAATAAACCCACCCAATACACCCTTAAAAAAATCCTAACACTAACCACCGAAGATTCACTTACGGGTCTATCTTCAAGACATCCGACGCGGAGCATGCTCTTCAAACGACGTCTTCTTCCGAATGAATATCTCTTTAAGTGACGTCATCCAAGATGGCATCCCTTAGATTCCGATTGGCTGATAGAATTCTATCAGCCAATCATAATTAAGGTAGAAAATTGGAACAGCCAATAGAATGCCAGCTCAATCCTATTGGCTGATTGCATCAGCCAATAGTATTTTTTCTACCTTAATTCCGATTGGCTGATAGAATTCTAACAGCCAATCGGAATCTAAGGGACACCATCTTGGATGACGTCACTTAAAGAGATATTCATTCAGAAGAAGAAGTTGTTTGAAGAGGATGCTCCGCGACGGATGTCTTGAAGATGGACCCGCACCGCGCCGGAAAGATGAAGATAGAAGATGCCGTCTGGATGAAGACTTCTGCCCGTCTGGAGGACCACTTCTGCCGGCTTCGTTGATGACATCTTGCCGCTTGGATGAAGACTTCTCCCGGTAAGTGAATCTTCGGGGGTTAGTGTTAGGATTTTTTTAAGGGTGTATTGGGTGGGTTTATTTTTAGATTAGGGTTTGGGCCTGCAAAAGAGCTAAATGCCCGGCAATGCCCATCTAAATGCCCTTTTTAGGGCAATGGGGAGCTTAGGTTTTTTTAGTTAGTATTTTATTTGGGTGGTTGGTTGTGTGGGTGGTGGGTTTTACTGTTGGGGGGGGTGTTTTTATTTTTTTTACAGGTAAAAGAGCTGATTACTTTGGGGCAATGCTCCACAAGCAAAAGGCCCTTTTAAGGGCTATTGATAGTTTAGTTTAGGCTAGGGTTTTTTTTTATTGTGGGGGGGGATTTTTTTATTTTGATAGGGCTATTAGATTAGGTGTAATTAGTTTAAAGATCTGTAATTTGTTTTTTATTTTCTGTAATTTAGTGTTTTTTTTGTGTGATTTAGCTAATTTAATTTAATTTATTTAATTGTATTTAATTTAGTTAATTTATTTAATTGTAGTGTAGTGTTAGGTGTTATTGTAACTTAGGTTAGGTTTTATTTTACAGGTAAATTTGTATTCATTTTAGCTAGGTAGTTATTAAATAGTTAATAACTATTTAGTAACTATTCTACCTAGTTAAAATAAATACAAACTTGCCATTAAAATAAAAATAAACCCTAAGCTAGCTACAATGTAAATATTAGTTATATTGTAGCTATCCTAGGGTTTATTTTATAGGTAATAATTTAGTTTTAAATAGGAATAATTTAGTTAATGATAGAAATTTTATTTAGATTTATTTTAATTATATTTCAATTAGGGGGTGTTAGGGTTAAGGTTAGACTTCGATTTAGGGGTTAATACATTTAATATAGTGGCTGCTACATTGGAGCGACAGATTAGGGGTTAATAAGTGTAGGTAGGTTGCGGCGACATTGGGGGCAGCAGATTAGGGGTTAATAAATATAATGTAGGTGTCAGCGATGTTGGGGGCAGCAGATTAGGGGTTAATACATATAATGTAGGTGTCGGCGATGTCCGGAGTGGCAGATTAGGTGTTAATAAGAATAATGTAGGTGTTGGCGATGTCGGGGCGGAAGATTAGGGGTTAATAAGTGTAAGATTAGGGGTGTTTAGACTCGTGGTTCATGTTAGGGTGTTAGGTGTAAACATAAAATGTATTTCCCCATAGGAATCAATGGGGCTGCGTTACTGAGTTTTACGCTGCTTTTTTGCAGGTGTTAGACTTTTTCTCAGCCGGCTCTCCCTATTGATGTCTATGGGGAAATCGTGCACGAGCACGTACAGCCAGCTCACTGCGCACTTAAGCAGCGCTGGTATTGGAGTGCGGTATGGAGCTCAATTTTGCTCTACGCTCACTTCTTGCCTTTTAACGCCGGGTTTGTAAAAACCCGTAATACCAGCGCTGTAAGCAGTGAGAAAAAACTGCTTGTTAGCACCGCACAGCTCCTAAAGCAAAACTCGCAATCTGGCTGAGAGTGTCTTAGTAAATTCAGTATATTCAGCAGAGGGGGCTGTTACTAGTGGTGTTCCTCAGGGGTCACTTCTGGTGCCTGTTTTGTTTAATATTTTTATCAGAGATACAAAAATGTATAATAGAGTAGATGTTAAAGGGGGGTAGACAAAATGAGAAGTGATATACAAAAATTGGAGGATTAGACAAATGGATCTAAAGTTTAAGACTGCAAAGTGTAAAATTATGCATTTAGGGAAGAATAATCCAAACGTTGATTACAGACTCAATGACACTTTACTGACTATTACAAATGAGGCTTGGGAATTATTATTTCAGATGATTTAAAATTTAGTAAACAATGTAGTACTGCAGCGAGTAAGGCCAGCAGAATGCTTGGTTGCATTGGTAGAGGTATTTGCAGCAGAAATAGTAA
The DNA here is from genome assembly GCF_027579735.1 of Bombina bombina. NCBI lineage: Eukaryota > Metazoa > Chordata > Amphibia > Anura > Bombinatoridae > Bombina > Bombina bombina. The sequence continues at coordinate 134,651,484 of NC_069510.1, forward strand.
GGTTCTTATGCCTCTTTACAGATCATTAGTTAGGCCTCACCTTGATGTTAGGGAGGGCAGATTAGGGGTTAATACTATTTATTATAGGGTTATTGAGGCGGGAGTGAGGCGGATTAGGGGTTAATAACTTTATTATAATAGCGGTGCGGTCCGCTCGGCAGATTAGGGGTTAATAAGTGTAGGCAGGTGGAGGCGACGTTGTGGGGGGCAGATTAGGGGTTAATAAATATAATATAGGGGTCGGCGGTGTTAGGGGTAGCAGATTAGGGGTACATAGCTATAATGTAGCTGGCGGCGGCGTGCGGACGGCAGATTAGGGGTTAATAAGTGTAGGCAGGTGGAGGCGACGTTGAGGGGGGCAGATTAGGGATTAATAAATATAATATAGGGGTCGGCGGTGTTAGGGGCAGCAGATTAGGGGTACATAGGGATAACGTAGTTGGCGGCAGTGTACGGAGCGGAAGATTAGGGGTTAAAACATTTTTATAGAGTGGCGGCGATGTGGGGGGGCCTCGGTTTAGGGGTACATAGGTAGTTTATGGGTGTTAGTGTACTTTAGAGCACAGTAGTTAAGAGCTTTATAAAACCGGCGTTAGCCCAGAAAGCTCTTAACTACTGACTTTTTTCTGCGGCTGGAGTTTGGTCGTTAGAATTCTAATGCTCACTTCAGCCACGACTCTAAATACCAGCGTTAGAAAGATCCCATTGAAAAGATAGGATACGCAATTGACGTAAGGGGATCTGCGGTATGGAAAAGTCTTGGTTTCAAAGTGAGCGTTAGACCCTTTCCTGACTGACTCCAAATACCGGCGGTAGCCTAAAACCAGCGTTAGCTCCATTATAGGATGGTAGGTGCCTTCCTTCTTTGGGACAATGCAGGGGTTGGAATAGAAACACTGTCCCTGTTGAGAGATGAAACAGGTTGGATCACTCCCATGTCCTCTAAATCTTTAACACATTGAACAAAGGCAACCGCCTTTACAGGATACTTTGCAACATGAGCCAGATTAAACTGTTCTCAGGGAGGTCTTCGAGACCATATCAGCTGACCAAGATTTAAGCCATAGAGCCTTCCTTAAAGGACCAGTCAACACAGTAGATTTGCATAAACAACAAATGCAAGACAACAAGACAATGCAAGAGCACTTAGTCTGAAATTAAAATGAATAGTAGATTTTTTTCTGACAATTTTAAAAGTTATGTCTATTTCCACTCCCCCATGTGACAGCCATAAGCCAATCACAAATGCATACACGTACCATGTGACAGCCATCAGTCAATCACAAATGCATATACGCTTATTCTGTGAATTCTTGCACATGCTCAGTAGGAGCTGGTGATTCAAAAAGTTTAAATATAAAAAGACTACAATTTACTTCAATTAAAAACAAGTGCACAAAGTTGCTTAAAATTGCATGCTCTATCTAAATAATAAAGTTTTACTTAAGTGTCCCTTTAATAAAACAGCAGTGAACATATTTTTTACATCAACTTTTACATGTGGCAAATGAAATCATTAGCCATCTTAAGGACTTTAATGCAGTTGCTAATACCCTCAGAAGATTGATCAGAAACCATCTGAGAAAGAGAATGACATCAGAAGAATGCTGTAGGTGATTGCTACTGCTGGTCTAAGCTGAGGAGCTGATTTGGAGAATAATTTCCCAAGCAAGGACTCCGATTTTCTGTTCATTGCATCCCTAAATGAAGAACTATCCACCATAGGAATGGCAGTGCATCTAGCTAAGGTGCAAATAGTTCCATCAATCATAGGGACTACTTCCCAGGCTGTTAAATTCTTCTATGGAAGTGGATACATTTATTTTTAACCTGTTAGAAGGTACAAAAGGGAGGCCGGGTTTCTTCCATTCCTTGGCTATATATTTTGTAACCAAGTCTGGTGCTTCAAAGGCCTTAGTCACTTTGGGCAGAGCTTTAAAAACTTGATTCAACTTATTTACAGGCTTGGAAATCTCTGGATTCGGTTCCGATAGTTCTAAAGTATTCAAAACCACCTTAAGGAGGAAGCAGATATGATCAACTTTAAATCTAAATGTGGAATCAGTCTCTGGCTCATTTATTGGATCAAGGTCTACAGAGGAGATTTCACCCTCAGAACCCTCTGAAAGGGACTCAGCCGAGTCAGAGCTTTGTAAGTTTGGTGGTAACTGAGCCTGATTTTCACTTACGCTAGCTTGGTTTGGGGATAGCCGCTAAAAACTCTGTCAGTCTTTTGAAGACTTGCTTTATACTCTGGAGAAATGTCAGTGGAATCATCCTGAGCCACATAAATAGGCATAGGCACTAAATGTCTGCCAGGTGTCATACTGACAAGATTATGGGTTGCGAATTGGAAATGTGGGACACAATTAGCACACAACTGGTTAATTTGCTCCACTGGAACAGTTTTGCATAACAGGGATAATGGGCTGCAGCATGTTCCCTAGGGGTCTCTTCCAATGGGTCAGTCATATTACATGGGGGTAAAGAAATGATTGCAAAATAATAAGCAAAACTGAAAGTGAATGGAAATAGAGATACATTCAAACGGCTAGATTTGGAGTTTGGCGGTAAAAGGGCTGTTAACGCTCCGCGGGTTTTTTTCTGGCCGCACCATAAATTTAACTCTGGTATCGAGAGTTCAAACAAATGCTGCGTTAGGCTCCAAAAAAGGAGCGTAGAGCATTTTTACCGCAAATGCAACTCTCGATACCAGAGCTGCTTACGGACGCGGCCGGCATCAAAAACGTGCTCGTGCACGATTCTCCCATAGGAAACAATGGGGCTGTTTGAGCTGAAAAAAAACCTAACACCTGCAAAAAAGCAGCGTTCAGCTCCTAACGCAGCCCCATTGTTTCCTATGGGGAAACACTTCCTACGTCTGCACCTAACACTCTAACATGTACCCCGAGTCTAAACACCCCTAGCCTTACACTTATTAACCCCTAATCTGCCGCCCCCGCTATCGCTGACCCCTGCATTACACTTTTAACCCCTAATCTGCCGCTCCGTAAACCGCCGCCACCTACGTTATCCCTATGTACCCCTAATCTGCTGCCCTAACATCGCCGACCCCTATGTTATATTTATTAACCCCTAATCTGCCCCCCACAACGTCGCCGACACCTACCTACACTTATTAACCCCTAATCTGCCGAGCGGACCTGAGCGCTACTATAATAAAGTTATTAACCCCTAATCCGCCTCACTAACCCTATCATAAATAGTATTAACCCCTAATCTGCCCTCCCTAACATCGCCGACAGCTACCTTCAATTATTAACCCCTAATCTGCCGACCGGAGCTCACCGCTATTCTAATAAATGTATTAACCCCTAAAGCTAAGTCTAACCCTAACACTAACACCCCCCTAAGTTAAATATAATTTTTATCTAACGAAATAAATTAACTCTTATTAAATAAATGATTCCTATTTAAAGCTAAATACTTACCTGTAAAATAAATCCTAATATAGCTACAATATAAATTACATTTATATTATAGCTATTTTAGGATTAATATTTATTTTACAGGTAACTTTGTATTTATTTTAACCAGGTACAATAGCTATTAAATAGTTAAGAACTATTTAATAGTTACCTAGTTAAAATAATTACAAATTTACCTGTAAAATAAATCCTAACCTAAGATATAATTAAACCTAACACTACCCTATCAATAAAATAATTAAATAAACTACCTACAATTACCTACAATTAACCTAACACTACACTATCAATAAATTAATTAAACACAATTGCTACAAATAAATACAATTAAATAAACTATCTAAAGTACAAAAAATAAAAAAGAACTAAGTTACAGAAAATAAAAAAATATTTACAAACATAAGAAAAATATTACAACAATTTTAAACTAATTACACCTACTCTAAGCCCCCTAATAAAATAACAAAGACCCCCAAAATAAAAAATTCCCTACCCTATTCTAAATTTAAAAAATTACAAGCTCTTTTACCTTACCAGCCCTGAACAGGGCCCTTTGCGGGGCATGCCCCAAGAAGTTCAGCTCTTTTGCCTGTAAAAGAAAACATACAATACCCCCCCCCCCCAACATTACAACCCACCACCCACATACCCCTAATCTAACCCAAACCCCCCTTAAATAAACCTAACACTAAGCCCCTGATGATCTTCCTACCTTGTCTTCACCATGCCAGGTTCACCGATCCGTCCTGGCTCCAAGATCTTCATCCAACCCAAGCGGGGGCTAGACATCCAATGAAGAAGTCCAGAAGAGGGTCCAAAGTCTTCCTCCTATCTGGCAAGAAGAGGACATCCGGACCGGCAAACATCTTCTCCAAGCGGCATCTTCTATGTTCTTCCATCCGATGACGACCGGCTCCATCTTGAAGACCTCCAGCGCGGATCCATCCTCTTCTTCCGACGACTAGACGACGAATGACGGTTCCTTTAAGGGATGTCATCCAAGATGGCTTCCCTCGAATTCCGATTGGCTGATAGGATTCTATCAGCCAATCGGAATTAAGGTAGGAATTTTCTGATTGGCTGATGGAATCAGCCAATCAGAATCAAGTTCAATCCGATTGGCTGATCCAATCAGCCAATCAGATTGAGCTCGCATTGTATTGGCTGATCGGAACAGCCAATAGAATGCGAGCTCAATCTGATTGGCTGATTGGATCAGCCAATCGGATTGAACTTGATTCTGATTGGCTGATTCCATCAGCCAATCAGAAAATTCCTACCTTAATTCCGATTGGCTGATAGAATCCTATCAGCCAATCGGAATTCGAGGGACGCCATCTTGGATGACGTCCCTTAAAGGAACCGTCATTCGTCGTCTAGTCGTCGGAAGAAGAGGATGGATCCGCGCTGGAGGTCTTCAAGATGGAGCCGGTCGTCATCGGATGGAAGAACATAGAAGATGCCGCTTGGAGAAGATGTTTGCCGGTCCGGATGTCCTCTTCTTGCCGGATAGGAGGAAGACTTTGGACCCTCTTCTGGACTTCTTCAGTGGATGTCTAGCCCCCGCTTGGGTTGGATGAAGATCTTGGAGCCAGGACGGATCGGTGAACCTGGCATGGTGAAGACAAGGTAGGAAGATCATCAGGGGCTTAGTGTTAGGTTTATTTAAGGGGGGTTTGGGTTAGATTAGGGGTATGTGGGTGGTGGGTTGTAATGTTGGGGGGGGGGGTATTGTATGTTTTCTTTTACAGGCAAAAGAGCTGAACTTCTTGGGGCATGCCCCGCAAAGGGCCCTGTTCAGGGCTGGTAAGGTAAAAGAGCTTGTAACTTTTTAAATTTAGAATAGGGTAGGGAATTTTTTATTTTGGGGGTCTTTGTTATTTTATTAGGGGGCTTAGAGTAGGTGTAATTAGTTTAAAATTGTTGTAATATTTTTCTTATGTTTGTAAATATTTTTTTATTTTCTGTAACTTAGTTCTTTTTTATTTTTTGTACTTTAGATAGTTTATTTAATTGTATTTATTTGTAGCAATTGTGTTTAATTAATTTATTGATAGTGTAGTGTTAGGTTAATTGTAGGTAATTGTAGGTAGTTTATTTAATTATTTTATTGATAGGGTAGTGTTAGGTTTAATTATATCTTAGGTTAGGATTTATTTTACAGGTAAATTTGTAATTATTTTAACTAGGTAACTATTAAATAGTTCTTAACTATTTAATAGCTATTGTACCTGGTTAAAATAAATACAAAGTTACCTGTAAAATAAATATTAATCCTAAAATAGCTATAATATAAATGTAATTTATATTGTAGCTATATTAGGATTTATTTTACAGGTAAGTATTTAGCTTTAAATAGGAATCATTTATTTAATAAGAGTTAATTTATTTCGTTAGATAAAAATTATATTTAACTTAGGGGGGTGTTAGTGTTAGGGTTAGACTTAGCTTTAGGGGTTAATACATTTATTATAGTAGCGGTGAGCTCCGGTCGGCAGATTAGGGGTTAATTATTGAAGGTAGGTGTCGGCGATGTTAGGGAGGGCAGATTAGGGGTTAATACTATTTATGATAGGGTTAGTGAGGCGGATTAGGGGTTAATAACTTTATTATAGTAGCGCTCAGGTCCGCTCGGCAGATTAGGGGTTAATAAGTGTAGGTAGGTGTCGGCGACGTTGTGGGGGGCAGATTAGGGGTTAATAAATATAACATAGGGGTCGGCGATGTTAGGGGCAGAAGATTAGGGGTACATAGGGATAACGTAGGTGGCGGCGATTTGCGGTCGGAAGATTAGGGGTTAATTATTTACTTATTTACTTATAAGTAGCTTGCGGCGACGTTGTGTGGGGCAAGTTAGGGGTTAATAAATATAATATAGGGGTCGGCGGGGTTAGGGGCAGCAGATTAGGGGTACATAAGTATAACGTAGGTGGCGGTCGGCAGATTAGGGGTTAAAAATTTTAATCGAGTGGCGGCGATGTGGGGGGACCTCGGTTTAGGGGTACATAGGTAGTTTATGGGTGTTAGTGTAGTTTAGGGTACAGTAGTTAAGAGCTTTATGAACCGGCGTTAGCCAGAAAGCTCTTAACTCCTGCTTTTTTCAGGCGGCTGGAATCTTGTCGTTAGAGCTCTAACGCTCACTGCAGAAACGACTCTAAATACCAGCGTTAGAAAGATCCCATTGAAAAGATAGGCTACGCAAATGGCGTAGGGGGATCTGCGGTATGGAAAAGTCGCGGCTGTAAAGTGAGCGTTAGACCCTTTAATCACTGACTCCAAATACCAGCGGGCGGCCAAAACCAGCGTTAGGAGCCTCTAACGCTGGTTTTGACGGCTACCGCCGAACTCTAAATCTAGGCCAAAGGCTTTAAATAAGAAGTGTATTTACCCAGAATACAACAAATAGCCCATAATAACACTTTAGTACTCAAGAAGACAGAAAAAGTCAAATAAAAATTCACCAACCCACCCCCTCAGCAGCTTCTATGAGGGTACTGACCCACCTCTTGGGCAAAGAAAGTGTTAAAAATGGGCCCAGATAGCTTGAAAAGCCTAATAACAGTCCCTGAGTAAATTTCAGCCAGCTACCGATCCGATGAGGGAGAGAGAAACGGACGCCAAGGGGAGCTTAACTCTGGAATGATATGCAGGCCAAAGCCTTTGAGTAGAACACAAAAACACACAATTTACATATAAAAGTGAATAAAAGTCCCTCTTGACTCCCCTTCTGTCCCCCACTCTAACTGCACCAACAATGAGCTGAACCGCTAACCGCATAACGCAGTTAACGGTTTTCTTAAAGAGACAGTGAAGCTTTTTTTTTTATTTGAGAGGAAAAAGGTGAAATCAAGTAAAAAACATACTGAGAGCTGCTAAATGGGAATAGGGCTATGTAATAAGATGGATTTTAACACTGAATTCCAGAAATGTTGGTGCTAAACTCATAGCGAAAATGCTATGTGTAAAGGTTGTGAACCCCCAACTATGTAGAATCTATGTAAGGAGAGTACTAGGGATTGTTCCTGGGCTGTCTTTAGTGTCTTAGTCACTTAGCTAGACTGAAGTACCCCTTCACTTTATCTTAACAGCTTGCTGAGGCCTTTTTCCCTCACATAATGCTCATCCAGTAGAGAGCCCATACAGTGCAAGTAAATATACTGCAGAGGATACTGTAGGATTTACCACCAACCCCTCAGGTGGAGCATAAGGGACGGGAGATTTACCCATGAGGGTACTGACATGACATAAGTGAGGTGTTCCCTTACCCCTGATTCACTCAGAATCTTGGAGAAATTATCCTAAAGTCTTCTGGTAATGTTTGTTGTCTGATCCATGATTGAAGAGGGGTACTGGGTCTCAAGTAAAGTCTGAGCTCCCAATAAATGATTAGATAAAATAATAAAATAGAAAATAATAAAATCTTGCTTGCAGAGCACCTCTCTCAACCTCTTTCCTCAGAGGCCAAGAACAAACTGAGTGGGGAGAGGAGGTGGGAGGGATTAAAGCTTTTGTGAGAGTTATTGACCTCCTCCTAGTGGCAGAAAAGATATCCCACATGTTATAGACACCTATGGACTCTCCTCATCTTACTAAAGATGTATGAAAAATAAAAAAGGCCAAAGAAATGTAGAATAAATATGGTGGCAGGGAGGTGGGTCCCCCAACATTATATATATATATATATATATATATATATATATATATATATATATATATATATATATATATATATATATATATATATATATATATATATAAATATATATATATATATATAAACAAAAAAGGCCATAAACTGTCTGCCAGTACCTAAGAAGGTGGTGACCAGTAGAAGGGGAGGAGGGAAGAGAGCTGTTTGAAAGGGATCAAGGGGTGGGAGGTGTCAGGTTGGAGGGTAATCTCTACACTTCAGCAAAAATTAACCTTACACGCTAACTGATTAACCCCTTCACTGTCAGGAGTTTTGGAAGTGTGGTGAGCAGCTGCAATTTGCATCTTTCTAATTGACAAAAAACAAAGGCAAAGCCATGCATGTTTGCTATTTCTGAACAAAGGGGATCCCAGAAAAGCTTTTGCAGCCATTTGTCTTATGACTGCAGTAGTTGTGTGTAAATAATTTTAACTTTTTTTTCCCCATATTATCGCATTTGGCGGCCAAATAATGGCATGAAATATACCAAAATTGGCTTGGATCAATACCTTTAGTTGTCTAAGTTAAAAATATATATAGTTTTCATAGGTAAATAAAAAAAACAAAAACAAAAAACAACAAAGGATCTATTTCTGTTTATATGGAGTGATAGCAAAAATGCTAAAAATTCTCTAGTACTTTGCGTAGGTTTTTTTCTAAAATTCACGCTAGTGAAAGGGTTAATAGTTGTTTTTTTGTTTGTTTTTTTAAACCGTTATGTGGAATATGAGTTTTTGTAATCAAATTATCCTTATGTACTAACGTGATAAAAACAACGTACATGTATTTAGAAAATAAACTATATGTATTTAAAGCTACTACTATTAAGAGCTATATAGCTCATAAACATCTGACACTGCACAGATAATCACATTTAAACTCTGCAATTTAGGTTTTTAATGTGACTATATTTGTACTTTCAATGTTTGTATATAAGGATGAGATGCCAAAATGGTATTGTCTTTTTTTGCAATATTTTATTTTTAATTGGTATCTGTCCTGCAATAACCGTAAGTTCTCCTTTAAAGATAGAAATCTTCTGTAAATTCATTATATTGAACACCAAAACTTACTCCAGTGCTTGGTATTTACTGCAAATCTGTCTCATAAAAATTATTGACTTAACAGCAGACCTTAGGGAGTATTCAATTCTTTTCACATAAGTGTAGAAATGGAAAGTACACTACTGCTGCATGTTTAATGGTATTTAGTCTGAGCTTGTCCTTGTAATAATTGTATTTAGTTATCAGGCATGAGACCGTGTGTCATTATGAGTTTGCTTCTGCAGTTTCTACCATTCCTTATATGAGAGTAATTCTTTTTACCAATGCTTCTAATATTAGTCACAGTATATCTGTATTATCTCTGTTAAGAGAGAGAGACAAATCTCTATGATATTCTATTAAAGGAATAGTCTAGTCAAAATGAAACTTTCATGATTCAGATAGAGGGGCCGATTTATTAAGCGCTTCTGAGGCTGCGGACATCAATCCACCCGATCGTGTACGATCGGGTTGATTGACACCCCCTGCTAGCGGCCAATTGGCTGCGAATCTGCAGCGGGCAGCATTGCACAAGCAGTTCACCAGAACTGCTTGTGCAATGTTAAATGCCAACAGCGTATGCTGTCGGCATTCAGCTATCTTGGGCAGACATGATCCACTACAGTGGAACATGTCCGTCCGACTATTATTAAATCAGCCCCAGAGCATGCATTTTTAAGCAACTATCTAATTTACTCATATTATCAAATTTTCTTTATTCTCTTGGTAGCTTAGGAACCGGCCCATTTTTGGTTCTGCACCTTGGTAGCGCTTGCTGATTGGTTGGCAACATTTAGACACCAATCAACAAGTGCTAACCAGGTTCTGAACCAAAAATGTGCCGGCTCTCAAGCTTACATTCAATTAAAGATACCAAGAGAACAAAGAAAAAAACATAATTTATGCTTACCTGATAAATGTATTTCTTTCTTGACACGGTGAGTCCATGGATCATCATAATTACTGTTGGGAACCTATACCCAAGCCAGAGGACACGGATGATAAGGGAGGAACAAGACAGTAAACCTAAACAGAAGGCCCCACTGTGTGAAGAACCTTTCTCCCAAAAGAAGCCTCAGCCGAAGCAAAGGTATCAAATTTGTAAAATTTAGAAAAAGTGTGCAAAGATGACCAAGTGGTAGCCTTGCAAATCTGATCTACAAAAGCTCAATTCTTGAAGGCCCAAGAAGAGGAAACAGCCCTCGTGGAATGAGCAGTGACTTTCTCAGGAGGCTGCTGTCCAGCAGTCTCATACGCCAAGCGAATAACACTCCTTAACCAACAAGAAAGAGAAGAAGCCGTAGCTTTCAGACCCTTACACTTCCCAGAAAAAACAACAAATGAAGAGGAAGACTAGAGAAAATCCTTAGTCGCCTGCAAATAATATTTCAACGCACGAACCACATCCAGGTTGTGCAACAAACGCTCCTTATGAGAAGAAGGATTAGGACACAAAGAAGGAACAACAATCTTTTGATTAATATTCCTATCATAACCACCTTGGGAAGGAAACCTAAGGCAGTACACAAGTACTACCTTATTAGAATGAAAAATAAGAAAAGGAGATTCAAACTGCAATGCTGAAAGCTCTGATACTCTTCGAGCTGATGAGATAGCAAACAAAAACAAAACCTTCCAGGATAACATTTTAATATCCAAAGAATGCATAGGCTCAAACGGAGCCTGTTGAAGAACTCTAAGAACCAAATTAAGACTCCAAGGAGGAGTAGCAAACTTAAACATAGGCCGGATTCTAACCAGGGACTGACAAAAAGACTGAACATATGGTACATCCGCCAGATGCTTGTGAAACAAATTAGATAAAGCAGAAATTTGACCCTTGAAGGTACTAGCAGATAAACCCTTCTCCAGACCCTCCTGGAGAAAAGACAAAATCCTAGGAATCCTGATTCTACTCCAAGAGTAGTCTCTGTATTCACACCAAAACAGATATTTACGCCATATCTTATAGTAAATCTTTCTAGTCACAGGCTTACGCACCTGAATCAAAGTCTCAATGACTGACTCTGATAACCCACGCTTAGATAAAATCAAGCGTTCAATCTCCAAGCAGTCAAGCTTCAGAGAAACGAGATTTGCATGAAGGAAGGGGCCCTGAAGTAGAAGGTCCATCCTTAACGGAAGACTCCAAGGTGGAAAAGATGACATCTCCACCAGATCCGCATACCAGTTCCCACTCCCCTGGATGAAAAGTCTGCTCAGAAAATCTGCCTCCTTCTAATTGTCCACCCCTGGAATGTGGATTGCAGACAGACAACAGTTGTGAGTCTCTGCCCACAGAATACTCTTGGCTGCCTCTGTCATGGCCAAGTAACTCTGAGTTCCTCCCTGATAATTGATGTAAGCCACTGACGTCATGTTGTCCGACTGAAACCTGATAAACTGGGTTGAAGCTAACTGAGGCCAGGCCAGAAGAGCATTGAAGATTGCCCTCAGCTCTAGGATATTTATGGGAAGAACCGACTTCTCCCAAATCCATAAACCCTGAGTCTTTAACAAACCCTAGACAGCTCCCCATCCCAGCAGACTGGCATCCATGGTCACAATCACCCAAGTAGGTCTGCGAAAGCAGGTTCCTTGGGAGAGAAGATCTTGAGACAACCACCACAGAAGAGAATCTCTTGTCGCCTGATCCAGAACAATACGCAGAGACAGATCCGTACAATCCCCATTCCATTGTCTGAGCATGCATAACTGCAGAGGCCTGAGATGGAACCGAGCAAACGGAATGATGTCCATAGCTGACACCATCAGACCAATTACCTCCATACACTGAGCCACTGATGGCTGAAGAGAGGACTGAAGGGCAAGACAAGAGTTGAAGATCTTTGTCCTTCTGACCTCTGTCAGAAATATCTTAATCTCTAGAGAATTTATAATGGTTTCCAAGAATACCACCCTTGTAGCCGGAATCAAGGAACTTTTTCCTAAATTCACCTTCAAACAGTGGGAGCGCAGAAAAGACAACAACAACTCTGTGTGGAAGCTTGCTAGGTGAAAAGATGACGCCTGAACCAGAATGTCGTCCAGATAAGGTGCCACCGCAACACCCCTCAACCGAAGCACCGCCAACAACCTCAGAAACCTGTGATGGTCCCTGTGGATGGGAATATGCAGATATGCATCCTTCAAATCCACTGTGGTCATGTACTGACACTCCTGAACCAAAGGAAGAATGGACCGAATAGTTTCCATCTTGAAAGACGGAACTCTGAGAAACTTGTTTACACTCTTGAGATCTAAAATAGGTCTGAAAGTTCCATCTTTTTTGGGAATGAAAAACAGATTGGAATAGAATCCCAGACCCTGCTTGTGAACTGTAACAGGAACTATCACTCCCATGTCGGACAGATCCTGAACACAATGTAAGAACGCCTCTCTCTTTATCTGGTCTACAGATAACCTGGAGAGAAGAAACCTGCCCCTGGGAGGAAAAGTCTTGAACTTTAGCTTGTATTCCTGGGACACAATGTCTACCGCCCAGGGATCTGGGACATCCCGAACCCAAGCATGAGCGAAAAAGGAAAGTCTGCCCCTCACAAGATCCACTCCCGGATCGGGGGTAGACCCTTCATGCTGACTTTGATTCAGCAACAGGCTCTTTAGATTGCTTCCCCTTACTCCAAGACTGATTCGACTTCCATGAGGGCTTAGATTGCTCCTGTTTGGAAGATGAGGAGGAAGACTTACCAGAGATGGAACGAAAGGAACAAAAATTACTTTGATGAACCTTCTGCTTATTTCTCTTATCCTGAGGGAAAGAATGCCCCTTCCCTGCCGTAATATCAGAAATAATCTCAGCCAAACCCGGCCCAAACAAGGATTTACCCTTGTAAGGAATGGACAAAATCTTAGATTTAGAAGACACATCTGCAGACCAAGACTTCCCTCCTCCTTGCAACTAAAACAGGCAAAGAGAATGACTGGGGGTTGTGGGTAAGGGAGTGGTATTTAACAGCTTTGCTGTGGTGCTCTTTGCCTCCTTCTGCTGGTCAGGAGTGATATTCCAAACAGTAATTATGATGCTCCATGGACTCACCGTGTCATTAGAAAAATATGATTTCACCTTTAATCGGAATTAAAGGTGAAAAAATCCTATTGGCTGATGCAATTAGCCAATAGGATTGAGCTTCAATCCTATTGGCTGATCCAATCAGCCAATAGGATTGAGCTCGCATTCTATTGGCTTATTGGAACAATAGGATTTTTTCACCTTTAATTCCGATTGGCTGATAGAATTCTATCAGCCAATCGGAATTCAAGGGACACCATTTTGGATGAGGTCATTTAAAGGAACCGTCATTCTGCAAGAAGACTTCGATTGAAGAGGATGCTCCACGCCGGATGTCTTGAAGATGGAGTCGCTCTGCGCCAGATGGATGAAGATAGAGGATGCTGTCTGGATGAAGACCTCTGCGGGCTTGGACGAAGAATTCGGCCACTTGGATGAAGACTTCTGCCAGCTTTGATGAGGACTTCTTGCGCTTCATTGAAGATGGATGTCGGGTCTTCAAAAACTGTAAGTGGATCTTCGGGGGTTAGTGTTAGGATTTTTAAGGATTTATTGGGTGGGTTTTATTTTTAGATTAGGGGTTTGGGCACTTGAAAAAGAGCTAAATAACCTTTTAAGGGCAATGCCCATCCAAATGCCCTTTTCAGGGCAATGGGGAGCTTAGGTTTTTTTAGTTAGAATTTTATTTGGGGGGTATTGGTAGTTTAGTTTAGGCTAGGGTTTTTTTTTATTTTGGGGGGGCTTTTTTATTTTGATAGGGCTATTAGATTAGGAGTTTAAATATCTGATCATTTCTTTTTTTATATTATGTAATTTAGTGTTTGTTTGTTTTTTGTAATTTAGGTAATTGTATTTAATTAATTTAATTTATTTAATTGTAGTGTAAGGTTAGGTGTTAGTGTAAGACCGGTTAGGTTTTGTTTTACAGGTAAATTTGTATTTATTAAGGGTTAATAATATTTAACTAGTGTTTGCGATGCAGGAGTATGGCGGTTTAGGGGTTAATATGTTTATTATAGTGGCGGCGACATTGGGGGCGGCAGATTAGGGGGTTAATAAGTGTAGGTAGGTTGCGGCGACATTGGGGGTGGGAGTTTAGGGGTTAATAAATATAATGTAGGTGTTGGCGATGTTGGGGGCAGCAGATTAGGGGTTAATAAGTATAATGTAGGTATCGGCATTTTCGGGGGTGGCAGATTAGGGGTTAATAAATATAATGCAGTCGTCGGCGTTGTCGGGGGTTGGCAGATTAGAGGTTAATAAGTGTAAGATTAGGGGTGTTTAGACTCGGGGTTCATGTTAGGGTGTTAGGTGTAAACATAAATTTTGTTTCCCCATAGGAATCAATGGGGCTGCGTTACGGAGCTTTAAGCTGCTTTATTGCAGGTGTTAGGCTTTTTTTCAGCTGGCTCTCCCCATTGATGTCTATGGGGAAATCGTGCACAAGCACGTAAAACCAGCTCACTGCAGCTTTCAGCAGTGCTGGTATTGGAGTGCGGTATGGAGCTCAATTTTGATTTACGCTCACTTCTTGCCTTTTAACGCCAGGTTTTTGTAAACCTGTAATACCAGCGCTATAGGGAAGTGAGCGGTGACAATAACGTGCAAGTTAGCACCACACCCCTCATAATGCAAAACTCGTAATCTAGCCGAATGTCTTGTTTAGCCTCTTAAATTAATTTTATGGATGAAACCAATGAATTTACGGTTCCCTCTTATGAATTTTTTTTTGTGTTATAAGAATACACATTCAAAACACTCTCTCTTCTAAACCTTAATGACAGACGTTGTAGAAGATATGGCATCTGTCATTTAGTCCTTAAGGACACGTGCCATACCCTGTACCCCGACTGTGACCTGGGCTGTTAAGTGTTAAAGAGTGAGGCATTGCAGAAATTGCTTAAAGGGAAACTCAAAAGTTTTCTTTCCTAATTCAGATAGAGCATGGGATTTTAAACAACTTTCTAATCTTCTTCTATTATCAACTATTCTTTGTTAACTTGGTATCTTTTGTTGAAAGGCAGAGATATATGCTTAGGGGCCGGCTCATTTCTGGAGCACTGTATGGTAGAAATTTTGCAAGAATGTTATTAATGTGCAAGAGCACTAGAGGGCAGCAGTATTTCCTGCCACGTAGCCCCATTTTAACTAACTAGGGCCTAGATTTGGAGTTTGGCGTTAGCCATGAAAACCAGCGTTAGAGGCTCCTAACGCTGGTTTCTTACGGACTCCGGTATTTAGAGTTCATTTACCGACACTCAAAAATCACACAACGCACAAATCTCTACCGACAGCTCAAAACCAGTAGTTAACATCTACCGACAAAATAAACATCCACGAATCACAAAACAAATATTACACAAACTACACTTACACTCATACAAACACTACACTATATTTATTTTTCTGATTTAATATTTTTGATCCAAATACAAAGGATCAAAGTTGCGAGATCTCGGGTGTTAGAAAAAAAACAACACAAATCCATTTTGCCATTGACTTACATTGACACACGGGAAAAGACCCTCATATACCTACATCTAACTAATAATATTATCAAAAACATACACTCATCGATGCATACAAACAATATACACCACATTACATACACAAAAAAGTTATTTATTACAAAATGAACACGATTTAGTTACTTTTTCACACAAGCTCATGACGTCACTCACTTTACGAGGAAAACCAGTCTTTGAAAAAAAAATTGACCAAAATTTGGAGCCTTCATTGACTTCGATGGGGAAGACTTGCTCGTGCACGCGACAGACAGATTTCCCTAACGCACGCAAATAGCGTAGACAAAAAAACTCCAAATACCAGCGCTAGAAATAGGAAAAAAATACATGCTTTTCTGCGTTAGACCCAGCTATGATAAATAGATCAAGAAATGCCTATTTCCCTATGGTGGACTTATGGATTGGACTTTTTGAATATTCACAACACCATTAAATTGTTTCATACTTTTATATTACATCAACTACAAATCAACATCACTAGTAACAAACTTTTTTTTTTCAAAATATTACATTTAAACGGACACAAAAATAATTTAAACTTTTCAGGATTCACAAACAGTACACAATGGGAAACAATTCTCATT
Source organism: Bombina bombina (assembly GCF_027579735.1). Taxonomy (NCBI): domain Eukaryota; kingdom Metazoa; phylum Chordata; class Amphibia; order Anura; family Bombinatoridae; genus Bombina; species Bombina bombina. Next base: position 134,667,808 of record NC_069510.1, read on the forward strand.
TACCTTTATTATTGCATTTCAGTTATTCAACTCATATGCTTGCAGCAACAGCATATCTACATAGGCTTAACACATGATCACTCATGGATGCACATACATTACTTTTAACATTCACTCATACATGTGCATTCAAATGATGGGGGAAAAACACATTACATTCTCTAGAGGAATCACAACATATGGATTTTTTTTTTATATATACACTTTTATTGAGGTTTAATACATTAAATGATACATAAGCAAGGCAAAACAAACAAGAAGGATAAAAGAAAAACAATAAGTCATAGACATGGCAATCACATTCCTGATACAATTCACTTCTGTCTATTACATCATAGAAGAAATAACTTAACGTACCACATTATGTAAGTAATAATTCATAATGCCATATTGCACTAATTGTGTTTGCTAAATGAGTCACATTCATGGCAGCAACAATCTTAAAAAAAGATCAAGAAAATTAACTTTACATACCATATTATGAAAATAATAACTCTTATTGCCATGTTGCATTAATTATGTTTGTTAGCACATATAATTTATGTGAAGCCTCCTTTTTTGTTTTCTTCCCTCCCCTCTCCCCCCCCCTCTGATTGTCCTCCCCCTCCTCTCCCCCTACCCAAAAAAAAAAAAAAAAAAAAAATTAATTTAGTCCATGCCCCCCCCCGACTCCGACCCCCAGCCCCGTCACCTACCACAGATTAAGCAAGACCATTTCTGAGTTCCTAAATGGAAAAATTATCATTTCTATTTCATCAGTTGGATAACCTTTGATAAAGGCTGACCATTTGAGGAAGAATTTTTTTATGTCCTCTTCGTTATCAATATTGGTGTCCCTTTGCTCTATCATGCATTGTTTCTTCAAACAATTTTTTACCTCGAGAATTGAGGGAGTCTTTGAGCCTTTCCAATGCTTAAGAATCAAATATCTAGCTGCTATAATTGTGAGAATGGTTAATTTTTCCTGAGGTTGTTGCCGTGCTTCCAATTGGAGACAAAAGATAATCTGTGTCAGGGTGAGATCCAGAGGAGCAGCCATTAAGTTTTTGTTAAGCCAAAATTCGACTTTATGCCAAAATTGGCGTATCTTTGGACAATTCCATAGCATATGGACTAAGTCTGCCGCGACAAGGGAACATTTCGGGCAAGCCCTAAATTCTAAATTATGTATTTTGTAACCTAAGGCTGGAGTAAAATATGTTCTATGTAAGATTTTAAGGTGAGCTTCCCTCCACGTGGCTGAAAGCGGGGCCCAGGAAACTCGGTCTATTGACCTCTGTACACTATTTGATTCTATCAATTCTGAAGGAATTAACCTGGACCATGTCTTTGCTATCTGTTCCAATAGGGGGGTTCCTTTATTGGCGTTAAGAAGTGTATAGCAGGGAGTAATCGACATGCGTCCAGCCTTTATCAAAGTCAGCCAATTCTCCAGTTTTCCCAGGGACCATGACCAATCCATGTTCCTAGTAATCTTTGATCCATAATGTCTAAGTTGCAGATATGCAAAAAATTCTTTATGTGATAGGTTAAATTCATTTTTCAGATGTTCAAATGTTTTTATAACATTTGAATAATTTTCAAAGATTTGCTTAACTTTTACCAGTCCTAGTTGGGACCATCTATCGAATATGGCCATTTCCATGCCAGGCTGGAATCTTGGGTTTCCTTTTATTGGTAGGTATTGAGACACACTGCAATCTAATCTAAGGATATTCCCTATTTTCCACCAGGCTTTAATCGGGTTCAAAATACTTTTAAGCTTTTTAATTTCAGGAGGTAACAATTTAGGTGCGCAATGTACTAGACCAGTAAGAAGGTATGGGTGACATATATTTGCTTCTAATACGATGTTTGTGACATAATCTTTAAGAAGAATCCAATCTGTCACTGTTCTTGCAAGAAAAGCCATGTTATATTGCCTGATGTCTGGTAAGGCTAGACCCCCATATTCCTTTGCCAAGGTTAATTTTGTTAAAGAGATTCTCGCCTTTTTCCCCTGCCAGAGGAATTTCCCAACTGCCCTGTTAAGCAACCTAATGTCTTTTCCATATAATATTAATGGGGTATTTTGTAATATATATAAGAGTTTCGGGAGAAGAATCATTTTGTATAGGGCAATTCTCCCAGATAATGAGATAGGTAAACTTTGCCAGGATTTCAGCCTCTCACAAATCATTGTTAATATGGGTGTTATGTTAACTTTATACAACTCAGAAAAGTTTACTGGTATCATAATACCCAAATATTTAAATGATTCGGAGACCTCTTTAAATGGGCTGTCTTTAATTGAATCCCTATTTTTGTTTAGCCAGAATAGTTCGGATTTGGAAGTATTAACCATATACCCAGAGAAGGAGCCAAATTGTTGAATGATACTAAGCAATTTGGGTATGTTCGACTTTGTATTAGAAATATAAAGAAGGATATCATCCGCGTATAACGCAGCCTTCATTATATGTTCACCCATATTGATGCCCTCAATACTCTGTCGGATCTTTATAGCAAGGGACTCTATTGCAATATCAAAGAGAAGGGGGGACAGGGGACACCCCTGTCTTGTTCCCCTTTCAATTGCGATATCTGAGGATAATGAATTGTTAACTATTAATCTGGTAGATGGACATGTATACAGGTTATGAATAAAGTTGACAAAGTTATCCCTGAACCCAAATTTGGTTAATGAGGTAAACAGATGACTGAAATAAACAGAGTCAAAAGCCTTAGCCGCGTCAATGGCGACTATTGCGAGATCCATCTTACCCTCTGTCCAACATATGGATTTTAATGTACTTTTAACATCATGATTCCATCACCAGAAACCATTAGGAATTACGTACAACAAGAACATCATTACACCAGATTACAAATGTCACTTTATGGGAAGGAACAACAATGCCAGACCGCTATATAGAAGTCAGCATATGTGGGACACAATCACAATATATACGTATATGTACATAACACGCATCACCCATCACGCAACCACAAAGCACACATTTAGATTTTATTCAGCACACAATAACAATGTAGCACAATACAACAACACAATGAGGATTTCAGAACTACATAGGCAGGTTAATAATATGATGACGTCATTAGAAGATTCAACCATACACATTACAGATTCACGACTGTACCGCCCCTTTCAGAAATTTACCACTCAATACTACAATACAACATATACGTAAACAACAGTTTGGAACAGCATTATTAGGGAGATTTGAATGGGACAATTAATAAATATTGTCAGATCGCAAATCACTTATATATATAATACTACAGATGACAGCCGGAAGTTATTCAGTATTAGTGCCATTTGAAAGGGAGGCATACAATATTGACAGCTCAGCAATCACTTATATATACAATACTACAGATGACAGCCGGAAGTTATTCAGCATTATTGCGATTTGAAAGGGACGCATACAATATTGACATCTCGGCAATCACTTATATATACAATACTACAGATGGCAGACGGGAAGTTCTGAATTATTATTGCGATTTTAAAGGGACGCATACAATATTGACATCTCGGCAATCACTTATATATACAATACTACAGATGGCAGACGGGAAGTTCTGAATTATTATTGCGATTTTAAAGGGACGCGTACAATATTGACAGCTCGGCAATCACTTATATATACAATACTACAGATGGCAGATGTTACTTTATCGTTTACAAACAATGTTGCAGCAACATTGATCGATCACATTCGATGCACATTATACACAACTATGCACTTTCATTCATGTTAGCCTGGACGTGTGCTTGTTACTATAAGATCGCGTTTAAGAAATATTGATTATGCATATGATCAAACATTACAAACATGCACTGTATGTGTGATATTTGACACTTTCACATTGAGATTCATTGGGGGAAAACAACATTTCAGCAAACAACAAAAAAACGCCCACTGTGAAAGCATTCGCGCTGCTCACATACAAACAAGTGAATACAATCAGCAATCATTACAAACTCACTACCATTGGACTAATTGTACTATAAATCCCCCAAACAACATGGCCAAAGCATCACTTGTGATCCACATCAGATCAAGTGCATACCTTGTTACGCTGTTTTGAAAGATGGATGACGATGACATGGTAGAGACTGCTGGTGCTGCTATTGGCGAACTAGCTGTTGATCGAATCAGGCAGCCTCGGCGGCTCAGACTGAGACGAAGGGGTCATCTGGTTCGAGGTCCTCATGTCTACAGGGTGAGACCCACCTTGGAAAACATGAGCGACTTTGAGGTTTATGATAAGTATCGGCTCAATCGCGAACAGCTCATTGGCCTTTACGATCTTCTTAAACCTCATTTGGAGCCACGTATAAGAATAAGGACTGCTGTTCCCGGCATGAGTAAGATGCTAAGTTGTATTTACGTCCTGGCCTCCGGGAGTTTTCAATCCGGAGAAATGTACATGCATGGCCTGGCTCAAGGTACATTCTCTGTGGTGTTTGATAACTTTCTGGACGCCATGGTACGGATCAGTAAGCATTACATAGGATTCCCACAAAATGATGGTGATTGGAGGCGCCTGAAGCAGGAATTCTTTGATATTGCTCAATTGCCCAATGTCTTGGGAGCCATTGATTGTACCCACATTGCGCTGCGTGCTCCAATTGATGACTTGCCCTTCAGAAATCGCAAACATTTTCATAGCCTCAACGTGCAGTATGTTTGTGACGCACATATGAGGATTATGCATGTGTGTGCGAATTTTGGAGGGGCTAGTCATAATGCCCGCATCCTCTCTCTGTCGTCCCTGTGGAGACCGTTTGAGGAAAGACAAATGCCCCCTGGTTATCTCGTTGGTGAGTATTTGTGCACAACATGGTTAATTAGTTAGACAATTGCCACTGTAGTTTTAAAATGTTAGCGTAATGTTCAGCTATAGGATGCAATTTAACCATTTATTTTTATTTCCGCAAATGTCTAGTTTTAGTTCAATGCAGATATGTAGCATGTCTTACCTTAAATGCTCAGATAGAGAATGCAATGTAACCATTTAGTTTGCATTTTACACAAGGTTTGGTTTAGGAGAAATACGCATATGTAGCATGTCTTAGCTGAAATGGGAAGATATTAGCTAATGCAATTTAACCATGTCATTGTCTCTTTCCGCTAATGTCTAGTTTTAGTTCAATGCAGATATGTAGCATGTCTTACCTTAAATGCTCAGATAGAGAATGCAATGTAACCATTTAGTTTGCATTTTACACAAGGTTTGGTTTAGGAGAAATACGCATATGTAGCATGTCTTAGCTGAAATGGGAAGATAGAGAATAAGATTGAACTAGATTATTCTTTTAAAAAAATAAACATTTGTTAGTGGATTATCGTGTAAAAAAACTTTTATTGGAATCAAAATACTATTTTGAGGATTCAGTTTGAATTATGTTCTGTTCATAATTTATAGGTGATTCTGGGTACATGAGCCGGCCTTGGCTTATTACCCCCTTGCGTAGCCCGACTGATGTGTCTGAGGAGTGCTACAATAGGGCTCATAAGAGAACCAGGGCGGTGGTTGAACGAATGTTCGGGCTCCTGAAGATGAGGTTCAGGTGCCTTGACCGGTCGGGAGGAGCCCTCCAGTACAACCCAAAGAAGGTGGCTAAGATCGTTGTAGCCTGTAGTGTCCTGCATAATATTGCACAGCGGGCTGGGATGCTGCAGGGCGTCCAGGTGCACCGAAACCTCCTCAGAGATGAGGAGGATAATCCTGTTCTAGAGGGGCCATTCCGGGACGAGGGGCTCAATGTCAGAGCAGACATCATCAACCGCCACTTTAGACGGTAAATAATAGAAGTTAGACTGGAGTATTGTCAATAGATGTGAACTCTAGGGAAATGACAAGTAGAGAATTGTGCAAACATGTTAGGATTGTTCATCAAATGCTAAAAATGTGTTTGATTTATTAATATAGGTGATGCTCTGGTCATTGGGTCCTGTAGCGAGTCTTTGCCACCTGGTTTTTAAAGAGGACATCAGCTGGTAAGTATAAATGTATGGACTGTTGCTGGCATGAATTGTACACAAATACATCATATGGCATACATTTTCTAAACTAGTATTTAGTTTACACATTACTTAAAATGTACATACTCAGAAAGGGATCCTCTAGCATAACTATCCTCTAGCATGACTATGGTTCAATGTCACACATTAGAGGTTCGTTCTGCTCAATATGACTCATCTTCACACTTGATAGAACATAACACAAGATGCTACACACGCTTAGTAAGCTAGTGACAGAAATTTATTCTGAAATGGGGGGTGGGAGAGGGGTACAGAACTGATTCACACACATGTAGTAATTTTTATTAAACTTTTTCTGCCATTAGGGAGCTGACTTAATCTAAAGACTGAAAGGGAAGAATTAGAAGCCTGACAGTGAAGATTGCCCAGACTGACAGTGGAAAAAGCCAAGATTGAAATTGAAGTATACCAATGGGATCATGTCTGGCATTATCTTTCCAATCTGCTGACCTTGAAAAACATACAAAGACATGTTCACATGGTAAGTGCCAACTATTTGATAGAATAAGGCTGTGGAGACATCCTATTGGAGACACTTAGATTATTTTCTAATTTTTAGATGGTATTTCACAGTCCTCTATTTTTGAAATGATGAATAAGGCACCTATTGAAGATCAACTGTTTACCCCTGAATTGACTTTCAAAGACCATGTATTATCCAGGTTGGTGTACCAATGCATGCTAGTTAAGAATCACAGGAAGAATGTTGAATATTAGTAGCTTACATACATTAGTCATATTTAGTTCATAATTAGATATTTAGGGATCACAATCAGACACTTAGATGATTTTACTTTTTTAGATGGTATTTCAGTCCTCTATTTTATGAACTGATGAACAAGACACCTATTGAAGATCAACTGTTTACCCCTGAATTGACTTTCAAAGACCATGCATTATCGAGGTTGGTGTACCAATGCATGCTAGTTAAGAATCACAGGAAGAATGTTGAATATTAGTAGCTTACATACATTAGTCATATTTAGTTCATAATTAGATATTTAGGGATCACAATCAGAAAAAGGAATACATATTATAGTTGATATAGAGTTATTTGAATGGACATGAAATATTACATTTATGTTCAGCATACATATATATTTATTATTGGAATGTGATAAACATTATTATGTATAATTAGAAATTCTGATATTTAAATTTAATTTTTATTACACAATATAATGGTGTATGTTTATTTTATTTATTTTTAAATTTAAATCATAAATATCTTGATAAAATGTTGAACAAAGTTAGAGCATAGACACAAGATGATTTTAAATGTATTTTATGAATATTTGACAACGTGTGTATTAACTTTGTTAAATTTTGTTTTTTAATTACAGATTGTCATCTGATGACTTCCAGGAATATTTTTTGATTTTTGTTTTTGTTACAAAAACTTTTTAATTTTTAAATGGTAATAATCAACATTTTATTATTAAATACACTCTTTTGAACAGATTATAATACATATCCATATAATCTGTCAATAAAAAACAATTTGACTCCCATGACTGGTAGTTGTCTATTTGACAAGCACATGCATAAGATCAAATAATGCATTTATTTTAGAAAATCCACTGATTCAGAGAATATTAAATTAAACTATCTTTTTTAAATTAATTGGGGAGTGAGATCCATCGATGCTTTTCTTTTGAAATTCTTAGATGTTAAAATAATTTCGGATATATATTCAAAATTTAACATAAATTATTTCGTTTCACTTTTAAGAAGGGGAAGTGGTTCACTTACATTAAAGTGACAGTGTTGTTGAATGTAAAATTAATTTTATAAGATCTTGTATCTTTCTTAGGTATCTCAAAACATTATTTTATTAAATTTATAAATTTTTACATTTATAAATGGTAGGTCATTTAACTTCATATTTTTCACAAGCTAGTTATTGGATGCCATCTTAATAGATTTTATTTTCTAGTGGAGTCATTTAAAGGGACATTTAACTATAGTTATTAATATTATGTATTTTTTAAAATCTTACCTCTTGGGTTAGACATCACATATCTATATATAATTTTCATTCCCCTTTAGTTTCTTTTGACAATGTTAAATCAACATTCCAAATGTTTTGGTCCTTAAAGGGACATTCACAAAGTATATTGTGTATTGATTTTTAAAAAATCATAAAAGAATTTAAACATATTTAGAAAGTACTATAGAATTACATTCAGTCTTTAAATATATTTTGAAAAATATACATCAATGCACATATCTTAGTCAATTACATAAGGCATCTATGTGCAACCAACAATCAGCATCAAAATAGCCTATGTAGATATGTATTTAATCCAAGAATATATATAATTACAATCTAATGATTGAATACCAAAACATATTAAGTTGTTCAAATATTATAATCTTATCCAAAATGCATACATAACATATAGCTTAATGTCCCTCTAAGCTGAAGACTGCGAAATACATCCATTACAATATATATTTCAGTCAGTGTGTAAAACAATCCAGAAGTTAATCTAAATATGCTTTACTCATATGTTATACTAATTTAGCAAATGGAAGGTGCCTAGGTTTATGATTTTTCAAGCATTATTGTGAAATGTCTCTTTAAAGGGACATGAACTCAAAATATACTTAAAGGGAGACAGTTAAAAAATTAATGATTTATACATTCTGAATGAATATTCTATTTTTTTTTTTTTTTTTTTTAAGTAATTTTTATTGAGGTTAAATATACAGTACAACAGAGAAAGTATTATACAGATGTCATACACATACACATAAAGAACATATCCATCTTATTGCCACAAAATATAGTCATATCTGTTACATCACATTTATGCAATATTTGTTAAAAGTAAACCTCATATTTTCTGTATTTTCTTTGATATTACTCTATATACCAGTGTAAAAAAAAAAAGAAAGAAAACATGTAGCAATCTAGAGTATATATATGATATAAAGAATATATAAAACAATAGGTTAATTGCGGTTGTGTGACGAGAAAAACCGCTTTAAAGACTCAGGATGAATCCACCCTATCCTGAGTTCTATAGTATGGGGGGGTACGGAGGTCATTATGTCTGTTGAACCGGAGCTCCTCTTTTCATAGGTACTGAACGTTAAACCTGACTTACCCAGTAATTGTGATATGTATAGTATACCTCATAGTTGTAGTCAGCTCAAAATACTGAGCGGTGTGTGAAAGAAAGCCATAGAAACACTAATATCGTGCAGATTTAACTCCACAAATTGTGACATGAAAATCCACATAGTCACTATAATAACCCAATTGCTACCAGGTCAAGATATGTAAGATAGTGACGGAAAAATTAAATTTGCCACAGGGCACGGGCCCTATGCCCTGCGGCAGTAAAGATAAGAGTCTAATAGGCAGTTGAATACATACTGGTATGTGGAGAGCTATTAAGCTTCTAAATAAATGTGAATAGGAGGTGACAGAAGACATGAGAACAGGACACATAGCTCAGAGAATGAAAACATAGATAGGATCTGTCATAATAAAATTAACAGAGCTAACATATTATGGCTGAAGAGTACTAGTATCAAAATATGAATGTCAGACACTATCATACTGGTGCATCCAGAAACTCATAGTGGGATAGAACAAGAGCTTAATACTAGTTCTAAACAGACAGTGTAAAGCAGGATATTTGAACACAAGAGCTGTTATGCATTAATTCTGGAATCATTTTTAAAAAGGTATTTAGAACAGTGTACTTTAGATGGGGAGTACCAAGATCTAGGCTTATTAATTATATTCATAAGAGACAAATCACACTTCCCAGGGCAGGGAGTCTCAAAACAAGGGACAAGGAGCTAAGATTGCAAGATCACAGAGATTTGCCTTGCAGATCCAATTATAGTTAGGCTTTGATTCCCCTCTAGTGGCTGGAAGTGGCCATTACATTTTGTTCAGGAGGTTTTACTGTTAGACTAACACTCAGAACATAAACAGGTATTAAGCGTGCCCATATACTAACTAAACAATAAAGTATGTATTTGTAGTGTACATAACAAAGTCTGACATATGGATAAATTTAGACACATTATATAACAGGTAACTTGATTAATATATAAACAACCTAGATCAGAGCAACTGTTAACCAGAGAACCAATGCAACCGGCATTGTTGCCATCATAAAAAAAACCTTGTGTGTGAGAGTCATAGTTCTGGCCAACAAATGGTTAATATGGCAAAAACAATAGTTAGCAAGTCTAATAGATTTTTTACAGTAACTATCCCAGGGTAAGATGTCAGCTCAACATCCAGACTAGACAGGTCAGATCACCTGAGAGTAATAGGAGCAGGAGCGCTATCCTACCCCTGCTTTCAAGGTGGTACAAGTGTCGATAATGCGGCACACAGGGTTCCCTGACCGTGCTCGAATGTCAGGTGAGAGATCAAACTGTAAACTCAGCGGGGCACCAGGGTCTAACTCCTCACCTACAGCGAAAGTCCCCAGGGCCAAATCTTTCCTTTGTCGGCCAGCCAGTAGGTTTGAGAGCTTTAGGAGAGGTTTGTGCGCTGCGCGCTTCACTGACCCTGCAGCTTGCTTTATGCGATCCTGAGAGTCCTCCGCATCTGAATGACCAGCCGCAGCTCCCATGACTGCAGACCCCCTGCCAGCTGAGGGCTCGCCAAACAAAGTGGATTCGAAGCAGCTCTTCTTTGCTGGAAATGGGCCAGAGTAGCCCTGCGATTGGGGTTCTGTGAGTAGAGACGGAGGGACGCTGCAGGAGACCAATGCTGTGCCTCCGAGGGTAGGCAAAAGATTGTTGGTGCTGCCGAGGGCCTTGTTCAAGGGGTTAGGTATGATGGCGCCACAAACAGAATCTAGGGAAACTGTAAAGGCCTCCCGGTACTGCCGCAATAGGAGGCCAATGTCTCGCAGGAGGGCATGTGGATCCATAGTAGGTGGCGATCACTGGCAGTGTCCTAGCGATATGTTGAGTTGCTGGCCAGGAGATAGGATTCTGATATTTGTGTCCCAATATCGGAAAAGACAGTAGCAGGATATTTTCGGTAGCAGGCATGCAGGCCAAAGGTACTGGCGGCCTTGTGGTAGCGTAGAGAAGCGAATCAAGAGCCGTTATGTATCTGTTTCTTTAATTCTTTATGTTGCTCTTCCATAAGTATAGTCTTGTCAGGGTGATAGGTGATTTTTGGAAAAAAGATTGCAGGTATATGTGGTAAAAAAGAACCAAAATTGAGCAAAAAATGCAGGAGCTCTTGCTATGCATGTCCTATCACCCTGACGGTTGGCTCCGCCCCCCGAATATTCTATTTTAAGCAACTTTAAAAATTGTCTCATATTATCAATGTTCCTCGTGATGTTGCTATCATTACTTTAAAAATAAGGCATTAAATAGATAATTTATTTGCTTCAGTACTCTGGACATAACTTGTTTTTTTTGGTTGGATTAATTGATCCAACAATCATCAAGGACAACCCAGGTTTTTTGCCAAAATTGTCCGTAATCTAAAATATCATTATTGATTTGCAAAGAAAGATAACAAGATAATTCTTAACATTTGAGAATCGGATTAAATTATAAAGTTGCTTAACATTTCATGCTCAATCTGAATCACGAACGCTAAATTTGTTTGGACAGTGTCCCTTTAAGAGATTTAAAGAGTGTATTTACTTCTCTTCTTATCTTGACATACTTTGCTTGAAAAGTATATCGAGATAGGCTCAGTAGATGAAGATTGGTGGATGCACAGAGATGCCTTATGTGATTGGCTCAACCATGTGCATTTAAATTTCTTCTGTTGAGGATATCTAAATACTAATCTAAATTGAGTTACATTTTAAAGTCTAAACAATTTTCTATCTCTACAGATCATTTGATACAATTGTTTGTTTGTAATGTCTATTTAAAAATAAAGACGCCATTGCACAATAACATATATGAGCAGTTCAGACAAATACAAGCTTGAGGTTTATTTACTAATAACAAACAAACCTGTAGTTTAACATTTATAAACAGATTATCCAAGTTACTGACATTATAACCTGAATTTGAACATTCAGAAATATTGCGTGGGAAACGGATCTTGAAACACCAGATTTGCATCTTTAAACATTAGAGTCTAATGTCACGCAATAGCACACAATCAATGTGCATTATGAAATACATTTAATAATGTCAATACTTCACAATAAGTCAACAAATTGATTTTATGAACAATAAAGACATACAATATTAAATGTGTATTTGTATTAAAGAAACAGACCGTTATTAAACCGAAAAATGTATACAACATTTAATAATGTGACAGTATTAGATTTTAAAGATAATTTAAACATTAATATTTCACGGATCACGGATATTAAATGTACGTCACACATATCCGCATGACAGGCCCATGAGTTACAAATAAGTCTACATGAAAAATGAAGTAACAGCACCACCAGGAGGTATGTGTAAGGAAGTTACTAAGATATGAAACATTAAGGAACGGCCAATCAGAGTTCATCACACAAACACAACTTGAGTCAGGATGGTCTCACAGAGATTCTAACAATATTTCAAACTTTTATCCAATCAGATGTACAGATAACTTGTCCCATGGTGCATCTCATGTTTACTTCACCATATAAAAGTCCATTACACGTTGCCATCTTTGTCAGTTCTCTAATGCCTGCAGGCAGTATATATATCATATAGAAAAATATATTCAACAACCCAGCAGGCATGTCACCTCCCAGGTTCACCAAGCAGGAGAGCGCTGCACTGGTCCACGCCATCAAGGACTTTTATCCCCAGCTGTTTGGGAACAAGAGGAGGTCGACAGATGCGCCTGTTAAGAAGGCCCTCTGGGAGTCTATCACCAATGCGGTTCAATTGGTGTGTGACGTCCAGAGGAGCCAGGATCAAATCATGAGGAGATTCGGAGATATGAGGTTGCGCTTGACAAAAAAAGTCAACCTCATAAGGGACTGGGTACAAGCCCGTAAAAGAGGGGGCCAAAGAAAGGCCCCGCGGAAACTATACCTACTCCCTTATGAGGTGACTTTATGCGAGCTCCTCAATCTCCGGGTCCCCAAAAGATTTAGATCCTCGCCATCCTCTGCCTCCTCTTCTTCCCTCCCAGCTGCAGGATCTGAAAGTCCTGACGCGGGGGCCAGGGCAGCTGCTTCTCCGTCCGGTGGCCTGGGAGGAGATGAAAGAGAATCTGAACCAGGTAACTATCCAACTTCATATAATAACTTAATATTGGATTTGAATTTTAGAAAATGTGTATATAGTCAGATACTAAACCTATACAGATCTCACAACATAAACTACATATGATGTTTAGATATCTGATTTTAGATTAGTGACACATGAAATAGGAATTATGTTTTTTGCGCTCTACAGAATATGCGTCACAGAGCGAAAATTGAATTGCGCATACACGTTAACATGGGTTTGCTGTAAGTGGCATTGCTTTATACATGTTGGTCAAATGACGGATGCATAATTCCGCTTGGAATCATTGTGCAATGATCGCGAAAATTAGAATTGCGCATACACGTTAACATGGGTCTGCTGTAAGTGGCATTGCTTTATACATGTTGGTCAAATGACGGATGCGTAATTCCGCTTGGGATCATTGCGCAATGATCGCGAAAATTAGAATTGCGCATACACGTTAACATGGGTTTGCTGTAAGTGGCATTGCTTTATACATGTTGGTCAAATGACGGATGCGTAATTCTGCTTGGAATCATTGCGCAATGATCGCGAAAATTAGAATTGCGCATACACGTTAACATGGGTTTGCTGTAAGTGGCATTGCTTTATACATGTTGGTCAAATGACGGATGCGTAATTCCGCTTGGAATCATTGCGCAATGATCGCGAAAATTAGAATTGCGCATACACGTTAACATGGGTTTGCTGTAAGTGGCATTGCTTTATACATGTTGGTCAAATGACGGATGCGTAATTCCGCTTGGAATCATTGCGCAATGATCGCGAAAATTAGAATTGCGCATACACGTTAACATGGGTTTGCTGTAAGTGGCATTGCTTTATACATGTTGGTCAAATGATGGATGCGTAATTCCGCTTGGAATCATTGTGCAATGATCGCGAAAATTAGAATTGCGCATACACGTTAACATGGGTTTGCTGTAAGTGGCATTGCTTTATACATGTTGGTCAAATGACGGATGCGTAATTCCGCTTGGAATCATTGCGCAATGATCGTGAAAATTAGAATTGCGCATACACGTTAACATGGGTTTGCTGTAAGTGGCATTGCTTTATACATGTTGGTCAAATGACGGATGCGTAATTCCGCTTGGAATCATTGCGCAATGATTGCGAAAATTAGAATTGCTCATACACGTTAACATGGGTTTGCTGTAAGTGGCATTGCTTTATACATGTTGGTCAAATGACGGATGCGTAATTCTGCTTGGAATCATTGCGCAATGATCGCGAAAATTAGAATTGCGCATACACGTTAACATGGGTTTGCTGTAAGTGGCATTGCTTTATACATGTTGGTCAAATGACGGATGCGTAATTCCGCTTGGAATCATTGCGCAATGATCGCGAAAATTAGAATTGCGCATACACGTTAACATGGGTTTGCTGTAAGTGACATTGCTTTATACATGTTGGTCAAATGACGGATGCGTAATTCTGCTTGGAATCATTGCGCAATGATCGTGAAAATTAGAATTGCGCATACACGTTAACATGGGTTTGCTGTAAGTGGCATTGCTTTATACATGTTGGTCAAATGACGGATGCGTAATTCCGCTTGGAATCATTGCGCAATGATCGCGAAAATTAGAATTGCGCATACACGTTAACATGGGTTTGCTGTAAGTGGCATTGCTTTATACATGTTGATCAAAATGAAATGTGAATTATTATATATGTGAAGAATACAGTATTCTTATTTTCAATATTATACATAATAAAAAAAAAAAGCAGAATCCAAAACAAAAATAACATATGCCCATTAATTGATGAGAATGAAATAACACCAAAAAATAATTAAAGCTACAGTAAACAACACGTGAAGATATCCCAATAAAGGGATATAAAAGAGCGCTGGTGTTTAATAAGAAAACAGTATACAATTTAAAACCAAATATTGTACTATTGATATAGTAGATCAAGTCTACCGTATTAGTCCTGTTTACTGTCCATATGCTGATGGTAACTAGGGAATAAAGATGTCCTCTTGAATGGAATAATGAATCAGGCTGCTCCTCTTGATCCCAGAGAGTGTGGAACAACTGTTGAAGAAGAATAGAGAGAGGGCGCCACAATAGCGTGATATCGTCTGGAATACAGGTACAGATAAAAGAAGATTTTATGCTTACCAGATGGTGTGGCACTGTACTGTAACCAGTGCAAGAGAGCAGGCTAGCCCTTAACAGTGGCTAGTACACTGTAGGAGCCAGGCTCCAAAGGCACTTGTCCTAGTTGCAACTTGGTGTTTGTCTCCTGTTGTCTGGACTTGTTTGGACTTCAGGTGCTGCAAAGGAGTAATCTTATGTGTGTTGTTCAGATGGTATGTATGAACCACAACACAGACAACTTCAAATAAAAATGACTTTTAATATGACGCGTTTCTCAACCTACAGGGGTTGTTTCATCAGATAAAAAAGTGAATCTTCACACCAAGTTGCAACTAGGACAAGTGCCTTTGGAGCCTGGCTCCTACAGTGTACTAGCCACTGTTAAGGGCTAGCCTGCTCTTTTGCACTGGTTACAGTACAGTGCCACACCATCTGGTAAGCATAAAATCTTCTTTTATCTGTACCTGCATTCCAGACGATATCACGCTATTGTGGCGCCCTCTCTCTATTCTTCTTCAGTAAACAACACAACTGATTGAAAATAAGAGTACAGGATATATTTATCATGAATTTAATTGAGGAAACAATTAACTCATGGGACTACCAAAAGATTAATAGTTTTTAATTGATTTGCTAATAATGTAACGATTTTAAACATGGCATGATTTGTATTAATGATATCCAATCCTCATTTAATATATTACAGATCTGGATGTTGGTGCTGGATCCTCAAGCCAGGGCTTGTCACAGTATGGTATGTCTCATTTTAATTGACATTTGTCTTAGAAACATGGACAGAACATTACATACTAAATCCACATTGTTCAATATTTATATGTATCTGCAAAATGGATTAGTAAAATATTTACAAATAAGAATAAAAAAAAAAAACAACAGAGGATTACATTGTAAGACTACTCTGAATTTTTATCAAATTTAAAATATCCCATCTATTCTGAATATCTTAATTTTAATGTAAGATTCTTTGAATGTCCAATTTATATTCTTCCCTTGTGTATTGCTTAATCTTATTTGTATACATTTTGAAAAAATTCACACACTTTTGCATATGATTTGTTTTTAAAAATATAGATTCCATTTTTGAAATTGATCACGTCATTTAAGGGACATGCCAACAAAATTTTACATTGAATGATTTGTAAACGTGATTTTATTGTTTTGTTTAAACATTTTATGAGCTACATTGGTTCAGTCTATTGTTTTAGTTCTTCTAAAAACATATTGATTTTGGTTTAGGTTAAACAATGCATTACTGGTATTATCCGGCTGTTTTTTTATGCATAAATTGGCATTGGGTCAAAAGTTAAAATCATGTGTTGAGATAACAGTAATACATAGTTTCAAAAAGTATACAATTACACATTTAGAGCTTCATGTCCCTTTAATAGATGAAAATTAAATAATTCTTAGGATATCCTTAAATAACATATTAGATTCGAATTGCATGCTATATCCCATTCATTACATCAACATATGGAGTAGAGAATTCATTAACACCAACCTTGTCAAATCAATATATTTTTATATTAAAGGGACACTGAGCTAAAATGATTAATGTTGTCATTCAGATAGAGCATGCAATATTAAGCAACATTTAAATATAATACTATAATCATATGTGAAATATTCTATTACTAAATGTATTTTAAAATCAAGAATGTACGTTTATCTGCAGCTCAATTTTGGTTGACCAACCTGGGTTTTTATTGATGATTGGTGGATACCTTCAACAAACAATATTTACTAAATCCAATATTGCTTATCTGCCTTTAAGATTAAAATGTAGCAACATTAAAATTATAATAGGAGTCAATGTTAAATCATTTGGAACAGTTTGAACAGTGAAATCAATGATTGAAATAAATCATGTCAGTGTCCCTTTAATAAACAATAGATTCATTAATCCTTCCATTTTTTGGATTAGACAATATTGATATATAATTCACATATTCACTGTTGGAGTTACTTTCTAGATATAAGCATACTCTAACAGCACCATTATTACATATTTGTACTAATCAATTTGGTTTGGTATTGTGATCAATATGTGTTGTGTCCTAAACAAGATTACTGTACATTGCACAAATGGCTCGATGTGCCACATGTCTTTGTTTATATTTGTCAACAGCTGTTATTCAAAATGTGGTTTGTGTGTATTCTTTTAAGAACATTGATCAATGGGTATATTTAGATATGCAATAGCATCGTATGAGATGAGTTTGATGTCTAATATAGTCAGAAATTAAACATATGTTCAATACATCATTTTTTACATAATCCCCTTGATTCAATAAAGCATTTTATTTTATAATGACTGCTCTATTCTTCACATTTTCAAGTTGATTATTCTTATAAATCGATACAGATGTGATTTAGTGCTATCCCAAATGTGTTCACTAATATATATCTATATAATTCATAGAGAGAGTTGGTGTGGGGAGCCCAGAGGAATCCAGCACTGACACAGAGCCGCCTTTGCGGTCTTCTGGTAAGTCCATTGACTCATTTATATGTCATTGAAGGTGTATTGGTAATCAATATTATGAGCATGATTCTGATGAAGCATAACATTTGAAACAAACATATAATTGACTCCTCTGATTATATATTAATTGTATTTGAATATTGAAAGATTAAGAATTAAAACTTTCTTAGTCTACACCTTTGTTATTCAGAAGATGCATAGCATATGTTTGTTTCCAGGTTCATTTTTGACAACAATCATCAAGTGATACACACATGAGAAATCTTAAATGTTCAATGTACTATGCTTTTATGATTTTAAAATTAATACAAACAATAAATAGAAAATCTGAATAATTGATAATAACAAATCTAATGTCATTTGTATGCTCCATCAAAATGATGTAAATCATAACTTTGGGTGTGTATATATGCAACATTGATGTGTGTCTTTGAGCAACAGTAACATATGTTATAATATGTGATCTTAACGTGTACACAACATGTTATGTTTTACAGAGATTGATTTAACATGTGGGACGGAGGAGGAAGAGGCTCCCTTGAAGTCTGATGGTATGTGAAATATATCTAACATGTTTCCAACATGTTGCTTTATTGGAAATCATTTTATTGAAGACATTCAAAGTCTACAGCTTTTGCACTTTAAAAAGGAATATTATTTGCCTGTTCAAATACACTACTGCCCCCTTTATATATCAGGCAGCATGAAGATATGCTTGGATTTGTTTAAATATTTGGATTTGAAATTCATGCCATCATGATGTCACATGCATATTCTAGGCCAAACCACAATAATAATTTTAGAATTGTACAGACAGTCATTGATATTTATCTGAGTGCCTATATGCATACCATATCCTCATGTCATCATTGTTTAGAAATTCAAACACACTTCTAAGTATATTGCAAACATAATCAAGTTGAAATGCGTTGATTTGATTTCATGATGTATGAGATGTTAATATATTTATTATATTTATTTCAGATGGATCCTCTGCTTCTGGTCATCATTGTTCCTCCCCTGCCCAGCCCCCTGCCCAGCCCCCTGCCCAGTCCCCTGCCCAGCCCCCTGCCCAGTCCCCTGCCCAGTCCCCCTGCCCAGCCCCCTGCCCAGTCCCCTGCCCAGTCCCCTGCCCAGCCCCCTGCCCAGTCCCCTTCCCCTCCCGGCCCTTCCCATTTGTCCTGTCGTATCCCTCCCAAAAACGCCCCTTCGTCCCCCTTCACCGCTCTCCACGTCTTTTGGCCCATAGAGCTACCCCAGCTGCCCAGCCCCCAACTCACCACTCCCCAGCTGTACGGGCTATCCCAGAGCAGCAGCCCATCCCTCCCCAACCCAATCCCATCCCTCCCCAACCCAATCCCATCCCTCCCCCCTGTCTCAACCTTCATTGTCCTGGGTGTCGGATTGTCCTTCCCAGGCACAGCTGTAAGTATCATTCAAAATCAACATTATAAGATACTTAAAGGTACACTGAATGAAAAATTTTCAATTGTGATTCAAATAGAGCATGCAATGTTAATCAAATTTATAATTTACTACTCTTATCAATTATTCTTCATTCTCTTGCTATCTTTATTGAAACAAAGAAATGCCTATATTTTGTTTTTATTTAAAAAAAATATGGACATAATTTCTTTATTGTTGGATGGATGTATCCATCAATCAGCAGAGACAACCAAAGTTGATAACCAAAAATGGCCTGCCCTATAAACTTACATTCTTGCATTTAAAATATAGCTCGAGAATTCAAACATTTAAAGAATATGAGTAAATTAATAATTCTTTTTAATGTCATGCTCTATCTGAATCAGTAACTAAAATATTTAGGTTTACTGTCCCTTTAATTTGATATCCCTACATATACCAATCACCACTATTTGGATCCAAATATTTATGTCCAAATGATCATACATTATCTCTTGTATAACCCAGTGGGAATGTAATTTCTTCTGGTTGCTATGTTTACACAGCTTGTCCTCAACGCCAAAATGTTTAAGGATAGGTGTGCCTACCACAGTATAACTAAAATCTTAAAATTGCTAATGTAAGTACAATGTAAATCCTTTAACAAGATTTAAGACACTCAAGCTGTAAAAGTGGATCATCAAAAAACAATTAAAGGGGACAACATGTTGGATTAAAATGTCCATTTAATGGTTTAGGTCTGTCTGAATAACATATTTCATGTGTAAATAATCAATGTCAACAAATTAATTTAAAAATTATTTGTCTTTATGATGACATTGTATATTTGCTTTTTATTTTGTCTGTTGTGTAATTATCATTAATATTTTATTTATTCTTTATTTTAGGCTGTGACTCAACATGGCTCACGCTCGAAGCTCTAGCACGCATAGAGCAGGCCGTGTTGAGGAACGCAGCTGTCCTGAGAGGGATGGCCAACACCATGCAGGCCCAGCTACAGGTTCAGCATATGAATCTACGTCAGATGAGGCGGTGGAACTCAATGCTTGAATCTGTAGCTGGACATGCACAGGACGATGAAGGGGATGACCAGTAAGTGGAGGATCTGGAGATGCTCCAAGGGCGCAGATAAGAATCCTCCGTCCACATGTTGATGTTTTTGTTATGGTTGCCATTTGGCCTTTTTTTCTTATTATTGTTGTGCCTGTTGCACTCTTTTACCTTGTCATATGGCTCAAATGGGACTATGCTGGCCCTTGGCAACTCTCTTCATGGACTGTGATACACTCTGTTACCTTGTCATATGGCTCAAATGGGGCTATGCTGGCCCTTGGCAACTCTCTTCATGGACTGTGATGCACTCTCTTACCTTGTAATATGGCTCAAATGGGGCTATGCTGGCCCTTGGCAACTCTCTTCATGGACTGTGATGCACTCTGTTACCTTGTCATATGGCTCCAATTTTCCGGATATTTACATGATTATTTATAAACGTTCTTGATGTTTTCTGACATACTAATAAAAGACATGTCATTGCACGATTCTTTGTCCTCCTTATTCATGTCATTGATTAAAATCTCTAGTTTATCTGGTTGAACCTTAAAGGGACCTTACCAAAAATAATGGTGTTTCCTGAATCATATATGTAATACAATTGTAAATGACTTTACGATTAACATCTCCAATGTAATTGTATTATTTGTCTTTATATATTTTTCGAAAAGCTTTATCATTGCATGATTATGATTAGCATAGTAATTTTTTATATATGTATATATAGATAGTTATTTGTGTATATATATATGTATATTTCAAATTTCACATCCATGTGTGTATTTATAAACTCTGCATGAATTGATGCACCTTTAACAAATGATCTGAGGATAGATACAATGATATAATCCCTGTAAAGTGTTCATTTTATTGAATTAGTATTGTCTCTGTGTATCCTCTTTTTATAAATAAAAATCATGTCCCTTTAAGTGATGGTGAGCACAATTGTTAATGAATGGATTTCCATTTCTAAAGCGTTTTTGTCCTTTTTACATGAACAAGGACATATAATCTTATTAATTAACAATCTTATTGTAACGTTGACAGCACATGTATTTCATTTTCAATTCTATCTTATTGTAAAAGTGTAACCAAATCAATCTCTGTGTGTAATGCGCATATTTTAGATGAAGAATATGTTTTGACAAATATTGTAGGCTGACCATATTTCCACTTGAATAAATTACATGTTTGATCAATACATGTGTCATTATTGTTATTCCAAAACAATCTAAACATATCTTAAAACATCAATGGCATATGTATTTCTCATGTGTATCTTTTAAATGTTAAAGATATACACCATAGCTATAGTTAAAGGGATAGTCAAGTCCGAAAAGATGATTCATGATTTCGTGACATTCCTAGATAGCAATCTAGACACATACTAGTTACTAAAATATAAATACATTTCTTATTGATATGCCAAGCTGTCAACTGTGTCCTTGTATTGGCTGCAGTTTTTCCTTGATCTCGGATGCGCCATGTTGCTTAAGACGTCACCTGCCAGGCTGTCCAATGATTCCTTGTATTGACTGACATTTTTACGCGATCAAGGATGCACCTTTTATTGTATGGCGTTTTTACGCGATCAAGGATGCGCCTTTTTTGGTTTGCATTCTTACGTGATCAAGAATGCGCCTTTTATTGGATTGCGTTCTTACATGATCAAGAATGCGCCTTTTATTGGATTGCGTTCTTACGTGATCAAGAATGCGCCTTTTATTGGATTGCGTTCTTACGTGATCAAGAATGCGCCTTTTATTGGATTGCGTTCTTACGTGATCAAGGAAGCGCCATGTTAATTAAGACATCACATGCAAAGGTAAAAAACCGTCTGATTGTATTACGTATTCCCGCAATATTTGTTTGTGCACGTTAAACACGTTTGTGAATGAGAAGACAAGTTTAAAAACATGTCGAATATGGATTGTTTGCATAATGTTACCTTGTTGACCCATAGCTGATAAAGACCACCACATTCTCTTTTGCTGGATGTCTGGTTGAATAAACTAACGAAAGCAAAATGTTTTCATGCATAAGATATTTCGAGGCAAGTGCAAATCTCTATAGTCCATGTTGTTTAAAATGTTTGTCAACAATATGTTCCGTTTTATGAAAAATGACTGTTGTGTTTAATGTTAAAGATATCTAATTCATAAATATGCGCTATTGTGTTAGAATAAAGTAATCAATATGCATTTATCATTATCATATGCTAAATATATGATGCCGACTTCTTCTAAATGTAATTTCGTCGTATATTTTATTAAAGGTTCATTAGACACTCACATTAAAAACCAAACTATTTTATTTTGTCTCTAGTTATATAGTCCATTGTTTACCAAATACATGTCTCATTTTGCTTCTGTTCAAATAAAATTGAAGTAATTTTCAGACTCCTCGCCAAGCCTCAAAGTTTCATGTGAGTACCATCTCCAGCTTTCTCCAGTTTGTGTAAAGGGTCTTTTCATATGTTAATGATGGGGTATTGTCTTGTTTTACGGTTGTAATGGGGGTTCATCTATATTTTCAATAGAGATAACCCAAATTTATTAGAGAGTGTTTAAAGCTTTGTAATATTGATATCAGTATATGTTAATCTTGTTGTTTCTAGTAGTGTCTATTACATGCAGTTCTGTTAAAAATATAGTATACTGTCCCTTTAATGCAAATGTTGATTTTTGTATCATGTATGAGTTCCACATTGGTTAATCTCCAAATATATTATTGTTAGCATATTTTCCCCCCACTCCTAAAAGGACTTTAAACCATATTCATTGTTAAAACAAATGTCTTTCTAAAAAGAAATTAACACAATAATGTCTCTTTAAGAAAATAGACTTTATTTAACACGTCAATATAAATCAGTTTTCAATATTTATTGTTTGAACAAGTACATGTAGATATACCAACAATCTGCAAATATTCTATGTTAGCATATGTAATTTTGTTAAAGGGACAGTTTAGAAAACAAATAATGTTTTGCATTATTAAAAAAGTCAATTTTGTAATATCAATGATATCAAATGTTTCTCACCAATTAATCATTTGTCTGTGTTTATTTTAATTTGCTAGCTAAACCTATGAGGTTTGTGTGCTCATTTCTTAGAGCTTGAAGAGTGCATGTAATCATTATGCAATTTGACCACTAGAGGGCATTTGGATAGCATTTGTATATCTAACACCTTGAGCTCATACAGCATATTTACCATGTATTGATCATTGATTGTGTAAAATGTTGTTATGTCAGAACAACAAATAAGTGGTTATTTTTCATAGGCATAGATACAAGGGTAAGCACATAAGTCACACGTATTTCTCCATGTTTTGTTGTTTCCAACTTGATAATGCGTAATACAGTGTTTTCTTTGTAATCAATAATGTTCTGACTGTCCCTTTAAGCTGTGTTATTGGCATTCAAACAGTAATATGCCATCATGGATAATTGTAATGGTAATTTTGTTTGCGATTCGGGAAACAGTTTGGACATCACATCACAGAAACCAATCAATATCATGAACAAGGATAGGTATATGATGATGTGGTTTTCACACACTTATAACCCACACTCTGCAAACAATCTGCCTCCATGGACCCGGTCCCATAGAAGTAGATTATATACAGAGTGTGGTCCACAAGTGTATGAAAACCACATCATCACATACCTATCCATTACACATTAAATACCAAAAACATTAAACATGAAAACAAATACTTACTTCCTCTTCCTTCCCCTCTTCCGACGGTGCTGAGACTCTGGGAGGGGCAACTGCCGACTCCGACGAGTTCTCCTTGGAGATGTTGTGGGAAGAGTGGAAGGAAGAGTACTGGGACGACCAAGGTGAAGAGGAGGAGATGGGCCGGCAGGAGGAGATGGCTCGGCAGGAGAAGATGGCCCGGCAGGAGTAGATGGCCCGGCAGGAGCAGGAGGCCCAGCAGCAGGAGGCCCAGCAGCAGGAGGCGGACCAGGAGGCAGAACAGCAGGAGGCAGACCAGCATGCGCCTCCCGGAAGAAATTAAACATCTCTTGTTGGAGATTAAAGGTTCTCTTTTGGCCTTCTTCTATTCGAGTAAGGATGTTTATTATTTGGTTTTGGCCTTCAATGATTTTGTTTTGTCCTTCAAGAATTCTAGTTCTGCCTTCTATATTTTGTATCCGGGAGTTACGCATCTGGTCAATGTAGTCTAGTAGAACCCGCACCTCCGCTATTTCCTCTTGTTGTGCTTGGCGGGGTGCCTGTGCACGGCGGGGTGCCCGTGCAAGGCGGGGTGCGGGTCCTTGAGGGGCCTCTGGTTCCGCGGCCTCTTCCTCTGGTTCCGGGGCCTCTTCCTCTGCTTCCGTGGCCTCTTCGTCACAGGGGGCATCTTCCCTCCGAGGTGGAGATTCATCCCCACCACTCTCATCCCGGGGAAAAGGAGGAGCCTGTATTTGCTGTGCTGCCTCCTCCCCAGACTCTGTATATTTGAAAAAGAAAGAAATTTATATATTAGCATATTTCCAAATAAAGCTTTAAATGACTTCGCTTACGATACAATTACAAATGCAGCCTCATTAATCCACTTTGAAATCTAACAATCAATACGATTTCCGCATTTTCTAAACCGTGTTTGTGATATCTCTGGTCAATCTGAATGTTTTAGCGTTTGTTTTCAGTCTGTTTAAATGCACACCTAACCTATAGCCTAGATACTAATGTAACCGCAAAGTAATTGTGAATGCGTGTAAACAACGTTATAGCATTAGTCTGATTCTTAAAGGGACATGAAACCCAATATTTTATCTTTCATGATTTAGAAGCATACAATTATAATCAACTTTCTAATGTACTTTTCTTATCTAATTAGCTTCATTCTCTGGATATTCTTTGCTGAAAAGCATATCTAGATATGCTTAGAAGCTGCTGATTGGTAGCTGAATATAGCTGCCTCCTGTGATTGGTTCACCGTGTGCATGGCTATTTCTTCATTAAAGTATATCTAAAGAATGAATCAAATTAGGTAATATAAGTAAATTTGAATGTTTTGTCAAATTGTATTCTCTACCTCAATCATGAAAGTAAAGGTTTGCGTATAGTGTCCCTTGAAATACATTCGTATGTGAATTTATTCTTAAATGAGCTTACCGTCAGATGAGAGTGGCAGGTTCCCGGTATCGATTCCTCCGATACCGACTACATCCACCTCGGAGATGCTGGGACGCAACATTTCCTCCCATCGGCAGTACTCGATTTCCAGTGCAGGGCTGCCACCGGTTCCTGCGGCATGTCGGGCCTCCAGGCTTAACTTTTTCTTAAGATCCATTTTGCAGTCCCGGTATCGATGTTTAATAGAGTCCATATCTCTGTTCCGGCCACCCACTGCATTTTCTGCATTCCTTATCTCATGCCAGAGCTTCCTCTTCTCAGTCGGGGTGGTCTTCTGATGCTGCAGCCTCCTATACCTGGCCATATAGGCTTCTACAAGGGCCTCCTTCTCCTCCATCGAAAACCTTGCCTCCCTAGTCGCCTTGGCCTTCCCCTGTGACGATGCCCTCTGTTTCCCGGACTGTGAAGCCCTACTCTGTCCGCTACTGGGCCCAGCCACTTGTTCATCTTGAACCAAGTGGCTGGGTCCACCCACCGCTTCCACCCCGCTTCCTGCCCCCCTTCCTGCCCCCCTTCCTGCCCTGTTCCTCTCCCCCTCCCTCTCCTCCCCCCTCTACCTCTCCCCTGCCTGCCCTCCATCTCTTCCCTAAACTAAACCCCAACTAAGCAAACCAAAAGTGAGTGTGATCAAATGAAAGGGGGTCAAAATAAAGAACTAAAAAGACCAAAATAAGTGCTGAAAGTGTGAAAGGGATATAAATAAAAGAGGGTAAGGAGTATTTAAATGAACAAAATGAAGAAGTAGAAGACTAAAAGGAGGATATGTAAACTAAATGTAACTAGGGGATGGGTATGGGATGGGGTATGGGATAAGAGTAAATGGGATTACAGGGAATGGGAGTACAGGGAATGGGGTATGGAGTGTAGTATGAGAGGGTATGGGGTATGGAGTGTATGTAGTGTTATTGATAAGTGTATGTATGTATTGAATGTGTTTGCGTGTAAATGTGTTAAGTGTACAGAAAAAGCACTCGCTCGCTAACTCACACTACTACTAATTCTCACTAACTCACACTACTACTAATTCTCACTAACTCACACTACCACTAACTCTCACTAACTCCCACTAACTCACGCTCCCACTAACTGACTCTATCACACTACCACTAACTCTCACTAACTCCCACTACCACTAACTCACGCTCCCACTAACTGACTCTCTCCCACTACCACTAACTCCCACTCACTCACTCACTCACTCACTCACGATAACACTAACAACTGACTGTCTCACACTAACACTAACTCATTCACAATAATGCACAAACTCTCTAATCTTAAAACTCCAATCTCCAAAGACCCACCAGCAACACAGTCAAAGAAGCCCTGCTTGTGTGGTGCTTATATACCCTGTGTAAATGTTTAATGATGTACCGATTTGCGTTGTAAATTGTGTTCAGGTGTGCATTATTAGCAATTAGTATTTGTGCAATGTGTATTAGGTGTGTGAATTTGCGCATGCTCATTTGGAATTATTATTTGTGGAATGTGTAGAATGCGATGATGTCATAGTGATCGTATTCTATAACATTGTCCAATAGTATTATGTTTAAATGTTAATTTGCGATGGTGTGGTATTAGTGAAGTGTTGTATATGTATGTTTGTCCTAATATATAGTGATATTGAATGCGAGTATTTTGCTAGTGTATGTATTTTTATTATTTTCCTTGTTGTTATTTTGCGTATTTCCGCATCTTAAAGTATATGCGTATTCCGTGTATTTTATTTGAATAAAATTTCCCCTGCTTGTGAATGTGTAATGCTTCTGTGCTTTGTTTAGTGATTGTTGTTGTGACATTTGCGGCGTGTTATTGTTGTGCATGAAGTGGTATTCGTCATATGACCGAGCTGTGCGTATTTCTCGCGAGATCGAGTGTTAGATGAAAAAAGCGTGTTTGTTTGCATTTCCATTGATCTCTATGGGAGACTGTCTTCCGCGTGTGAAATAGACTCATTAGGAGTATCGGTAGAAGGTTTTGTTTGAACTCTAAATACCGGAGTCAAACAATGATGTGCGTTAGACATAAATCAAGCATAGCGTTAGCACCCCATCTACCGCCAAACTCCAAATCTAGCCGTAGGTATCTCTTTAACACAGAAAATCATGGGAGCGAACCCAATTTGATGATAGAAGTAAATAGAAAACTTTCTGAATAACAAAAGAAAATGTTTGGGTTTTATATATATTAAATAAATGGCACCCCAAGCTAGTGATTGCAGGGGCAGGGTATCCCTCTGATCACATGCCTGTCAGAAGAAAGGCTGGATACCTGTATGCAAGGCATTGTAATGCTTGTGGGATATTCCACTATCAGACTGAACAAGGCCAGTAGTCTTCTTATCCCGGCGTCAAGCCGAAATTATAGGGAGCATCCCAGAGCAGAGAAAGTATGCAAGATGAGGTAAGCGGCACTCACCACAGGATAGTCTGCGGCGGCAACAGGCAGGCAATCAGCGAAAGGCAGTTCAGGTGTAAACCACTAGAAAGGTCAGACAGGCAGGGTTTGGCAACAGTAAGGCAACCTAAAGTTAAACCACTTGAATGGTCAGACAGGCAGGTTTTGGCAACAGAATTTCAAAGGTAGATGGCGCTGGTTTTGGTATTGCACTAAGGATATGTGGATATCTTCTAATTTTCTGGTGGCAAAAGGAAACAGACTTGTTGTGTATATAAACACCAATTAATAAGGGTGCAGTATACTCACTCCATAAGATGTATAATGTCTGCTCATTTATAGGTGTCCTTGCAGTTAGCTGGAAACCATGGAAAAACTCCAATAATATTGACCCAAAATACTAAAGGCAAGGAAAAAACTCCAATCAGGTGTATATAAAATCACTTGAAATTACAAGTAACAACTTACTCCACCAAAACTGGAATTCCGTCAATGTCACAGCAAAAAAGCAATGGATTACGCCGAAGATAATAAAGTTTTTAATGGCTCAATGCGTTTCAACGTGTACAAACGTCTTTTTCAAGAGCTGATTTAAAACAAATAAAAACAGTGAAAAGGTTTGTATGCTATGACACTAATTGCCGGATTAAATACAGATGGTACAAGTTCCAATTTCCTGTATACAAACAGGAAATTGGATTCACAAAGAGACATTTAAAACAACTTAAGGAAATTCAAATAATAACGTCTGTGTTTGACTATAGCAACCCCATAATATAGAGAGTGAAAATATGATGGTTTTAATTATACCGATTGTAAATTAACAGGTTTAAATTTAATTCAATAGTGAATAGTCAAACACAGAAATTTCAGCCAATCACAAACGTTCATGTTTCGTCATGACCAATAAGAAAATCCGGAGAATGTGGGTTCTCAAACAAGTAGTGTTCTGTCTGCAGTTCAATTTCAGGTCCGCTGGAATCACATGATGTTAGGTATCCTATGGTTTGATGCTCCGCAAGATATCCACATATCCTTAGTGCAATACCAAAACCAGCGCCATCTACCTTTGAAATTCTGCAACTATCACAGTCCCTGGGGAGAGACTGAAAGAAGGCAGTGGTTTTAATTTAAGGAGAGTATTAGTTCTCAGCTCATTTTTGTATCAAATTATTGTTTTTTACCATCTTACAATTTCTGTATACTATTATCTGTTTCTCTAGGGTTTGGCAACAATAAGGCAATCCAAAGGTAAACCACTTGAATGGTCAGACAGGCAGGTTTTGGCAACAGTATGGCAATCCAGTACTTTAAGGATTAAGCAAGCAGAGTAGTCAGACAGGCAGAGTTCATCAACAGTGAGGCAATCCAATACTTTGGTTAAGCAAGCAGAGTAGTCAGACAGGCAAAGTTCAATCACGATATGGCAATTCAGAATACATTAAGCTATCACACCCAAGAGAACAAAAAGTAACACCTATACTTGGGCAGTGATAGGTAGCAAGTGAGTAACTTACATAGGCACAGGATTCGCGCCACAGGAGATCCTGATCCGCTTCAGAATGGAGGGAGCGTGCGGCGGTGACGTCACCGCCGCACGCAGACAGGAGCCGACTTCTCCCTAGGCAACGAGCAGAACAGCAGGTGCTGCGTCCCTATATATATATATATATATATATATATATATATATATATATACACAATTCCTGAAGCACAAACTTGGCCAAAGATATACTGTGCAGCTAGAGAAAAAGAAGGCGACTCAGGATGCTTCACAAAAAAGCCATTTAATCCATATGTGAAAACAACAAGGGCCTTAACCCATAACGTTTTGGTTCTGATTTGAACCTTTTTCAAATGGAGCACATCAGCGACATAACCAGGTCCCAACCAAACCCCCCTTATATACCCTATGTGATTACAAAATTACCTAAGTGAATAATAGAACCGCAAGAGCACCAAACCGCCAGGCAGCGTCCTTTCTATACACGCTACCAGAACTCCATGTGCAGCCGCACAGGGTGAGGACATCATCCGCCACCGCCATCGGAGTAACAGACAGTGTGGAGGTTGTCATGACAACCAACAACAACAGGGCATAGCGATAAGACGCTGGCAAGGCAGAGAAGCGATCAGATAACAGAAAAACTATATACTATACTATAATAATATTACTTATTATAGTAGATGTATTAAACATGATAACCATATAAATGTACAACATGTTTCTAGACACAAGTGAACTTCCCTATTAGAGGGGATTAATAGTGCACAAAAATTAGTAGTTTTACATGATCATAAGGGGACATATAAATTTAAGTTTAACACAAGCCCCATAGGTCCCATCTATACTTGTGGTATCAAGGGAATACTACAAATAAGGCACACTCCACCTCAAAAATAACATCCATGCCTAAGGAGTAGGCAGAAATGTTTAAGTCCGTTGGAGGGGATTCCCGCAAGTCTAATCATTTACACTAGAAGCCAAAGTCAATCATTGTATTTAGGCCCTTTGGTGTAACAGTGTCCAGATCAAAAATCCATTTGGCCTCTAATCGCAATAGGGCCAATGCCCTATCACCCCCACGTCTCAGTCGAGGAACATGGTCAATGAGAATTACTCTTAGCATTGATACTGAATGCCCAGCTTGCATGAAATGTCTGGCGACCGGTTGATCAGAGCTGCCCTTGATAGCCTGGTGTATAGCCGATTTATGGTTCGCCAGGCGTTCTCTAAAGGTTGTCACCGTTTTACCTATATAGTATAGGGAACATGGACAGATGATCGCATAA
Organism: Bombina bombina; assembly: GCF_027579735.1. Lineage (NCBI taxonomy): Eukaryota > Metazoa > Chordata > Amphibia > Anura > Bombinatoridae > Bombina > Bombina bombina. The sequence continues at coordinate 134,698,496 of NC_069510.1, forward strand.
ACCACAAATTCAGATGTGCACATCAATCTGTGCTTAATTTTGAATTTCTTGTTGGTATGTGGATGATGAAAACTGCTGCAAGTCATCATGTTGTTACAGGTGACACAGTTGCCACATCTATAGCAGTCCTCTTTGGCCTTAGGTAGCCAGGATTGGTGTTCATAACAATGCACTGGATCATTTAGAACTAGTAAATTCTGTAGATTTCTTGACCTTTTGTAAACCATCCTCGGAGGAGGTAAATCATAAAAAGGTAGGCTTGTATCTTTAGCCACAATCTTCTAATTCTTTTTGATGGTGGCTGCTACCACGTCTGAATTTGAGTGTAGGTAGTCACAAAATTCAGTCATTGATCTTACTCCTTAGGTGTTTTTCTCATTGTTAAGTTATCCTGGGTTTGTTGCTCCACAGTCAGACATTGTTGCTCAATGAGACGTGAGGGGTATCCACGTTGTAGAAACCTCTAAGCCATATCATGTAATTGATGATCTTTACGGGAACCCTCAATGTTGTTCCTGACGACCCTCAGGAGCTGCAAGGAACTGACACCATTCTTCAGTGTGTAAGGATGAAAACTCTCAAAGTGTAAAATAGAGTTTTTATCTGTGTCTTTATGATACAAAGTAGTTTGTAAGCTGTCTTTACCTTCCCTAATAGTTTTGTTTATCTCCATATCTAGGAAGTGTATTTTTTGTATGTCATGTTCAATTTTGAATCTTATAGTAGATTCCAAACCATTGAGCGCATTGAACCATTCCATAAGTGATTCAGATGTGCCTCTCCATATAAGAAACACATCGTCGATGTAGCGGTGGTAGAATCTGATGGAGCTATGTTGTTGGTCAAAATAATTAAGTTGTTCATATTGTGCCATATATAGGTTGGCATAAGAAGGGGCCATGCTCGAGCCCATTGCCATACCAAAGATTTGGAGAAAAAATTCATTTTCAAATCTAAAGAAGTTTTTTTTCAAACATAGCTCCATCAAATTAAAAAAAAACTAGATGGGGGGACCCGCATACTGCTCACTATTGATCAACTGCTCCTTAATCATTTGAACCCCATGCTTATGGGGAATGACAGTATATAGACTTACTACATCCATGGTGACGAGCAAGTCTACTTTACAGTCAATATCAAAGGTTTTGAGAAGATTAATTAGCTCAAACGAGTCCCTTAGATAAGACTTAGTTGCTTGAACCACTGACTGAAGGAAAAAAATCAATATATTCAGCAAGAGGCTGAAATAAAGAACCCCTGGCGGAAACTATAAGCCTGCCAGATGGATCCACTAAGGTTTTATGGATCTTGGGAAGCAGATAAAGAATAGGACAAATAGGTTTGTCCACGGTCAAAAATGACCAAGTATCATCATCTATAATGTTAGCAGTATGAGCCAAATCCAAGATTTCATCAAACATTTTCTTAAAGCCTGTGGTCGGATTTCCTGATAGTTTGTTATATGTCACTCCATCATATAGTTGTCTATGGGCTTCCTTCCTATAATTGTCATAGTCAAGAACGACTATGGCCCCGCCCTTATCCGCTGGCCTAATGACAATATTTTTATCAGTGGAAAGTGCCTTAATAGCCATTCTTTCCAGTCTGGTAAGATTATCCCTACTATTGTTTCTGTTTTTTGTTGGTCACTTTTTTTCTTGTTCCCCCTCCTGATGTGTCGGCGTCGGGGGCCTGTAAAAAAGGGGGTTTCTGTGTTGACCTTATACACAGACAGGAGTAAGCACTAGGTCAACACAGAAACCCCCTTTATTACAGGCCCCCGACGCCGATACATCAGGAGGGGGAACAAGAAAAAAAGTGACCAACAAAAAACAGAAACAATAGTATATAATTTGAGCACACGGCCCCTTAGCCCTGAAGAATGTAGTGTACTTAATAAAGGTCTTTCTTTTGTGCCTAGAGCCAAAAACAGTCTATTTGACTTACATGTTGATTTTGGAAGGTTTCAGCGCCATTTAAAGCTGAAAGATTTTTTCAAAGACAAAGGTGAATATACCTATAAACGCTTTAAAGGATCAAGCACTTTTGAACCTGCTAACACACATACCTCTATCAAGACTTTTCATCAAGTTTGTTTAGCTACACTATCTGAGCCTCACTCCACTTTAACCTCCAGTAGGGATAATCTTACCAGACTGGAAAGAATGGCTATTAAGGCACTTTCCACTGATAAAAATATTGTCATTAGGCAAGCGGATAAGGGCTGGGCCATAGTCGTTCTTGACTATGACAATTATAAGAAGGAAGCCCATAGACAACTATATGATGGAGTGACATGGTTGATGAAATCTTGGGTTTAGCTCATATTATGCTAACATTATAGATGATAATACTCGGTCATTTTTGACCGTGGACAAACCTATTTGTCCTATTCTTTATCTGCTTCCCAAGATCCATAAAACCCTAGTGGATCCACCTGGCAGGCCTATAATTTCCGCCAGGGGTTCTTTATTTCAGCCTCTTGCTGAATATATTGATTTTTTTCCTTCAGCCGGTGGATCAAGCGACTAAGTCTTATCTAAGAGACTCGTTTGAGCTCAATCTTCTCAAAACCTTTGATATTGACTGTAAAGTAGACATGCTCGTCACCATGGGCATAGTAAGTCTATATACTGTCATTCCCCATAAGCATGGGGTTCAAATGATTAAGGAGCAGTTGATCAATAGTGAGCAGTATGCGGGTCCCCCAATCGAGTTTTTGTTGAATCTAATGGAGCTATGTTTGAAAAAACTTCTTTAGATTTGAAAATGATTTTTTTCTCCAAATCTTAGGTACGCAATGGGCTCGAGCATGGCCCCTTCTTATGCCAACCTATATATGGCACAATAGGAACAACTTAATATTTTTGACCAACAACATAGCTCCATCGACGATGTGTTTCTTATATGGAGAGGCACATCTGAATCACTTATGGAATGGTTCAATGCGCTCAATGGTTTGGAATCTACTATAAGATTCAAAATTGAACATGACATACAAAAAATACACTTCCTAGATTTGGAGATATAAAAGCTAGTAGGGAAGGTAAAGACAGCTTACAAACTACTTTGTATCATAAAGACACTGATAAAAACTCTATTTTACATTATGAGAGTTTTCATCCTTACACACCGAAGAATGGTGTCAGTTCCTCGCAGCTCCTGAGGGTCGTCAGGAACAACACAGAGGGTTCCCGTAAAGATCATCAATTACATGATATGGCTCAGAGGTTTCTACAACGTGGATACCCCCCACGTCTCATTGAGCAACAACGTCTGACTGCGGAGCAACAAACCCAGGATAACTTAACAGTGAGAAAAACACCTAAGGAGGAAGATCAACGACAGAATTTTGTGACTACCTACACTCAAATTCAGATGTGGTAGCAGCCACCAAAGAGAATTGGAAGATTGTGGCTAAAGATACGAGCCTAGCTTTTTATGATTTACCTCCTCCAAGGATAGTTTACAAAAGGTCAAGAAATCTACGGGATTTACTAGTTCTAAATGATCCAGTGCATTGTTACGAATGCCAATCCTGGCTACCTAAGGCTAAACAGGGCTGCTATAGATGTGGCAACTGTGTCACCTGTAACAACATGATGACTTGCAGCAGTTTTCATCATCCACATACCAACAAGAAATTCAAAATCAAGCACAGATTGACGTGCACATCTGAATTTGTGGTTTATGCGATCATCTGTCCATGTTCCCTATACTATATAGGTAAAACGGTGACAACCTTTAGAGAACGCCTGGTGAACCATAAATCGGCTATACGCCAGGCTATCAATAAGGGCAGCTCTGATCAACTGGTCGCAAGACATTTCATGCAAGCTGGGCATTCAGTATCAATGCTAAGAGTAATTCTCATTGACCATATTCCTCAACTGAGACGTGGGGGTGATAGGGCATTGGCCCTATTGTGAATAAAGGCCAAATGGATTTTTGATCTGCACACTGTTACACCAAAGGGCCTAAATACGATGATTGACTTTGGCTGCTGGTATAAATGATTAGACTTGCGGGAATCCCCTCCAACGGACTTCATCACCCTGTGCGGCTGCACATGGAGTTCCGGTAGCATGTATGGAAAGCACGCTGGCTGGCGGTTTGGCACTCTTGCGGTTCTATTATTCACTTAGGTAATATTGTAATCACATAGGGTATATAAGGGGGATTGGTTGGGACCTGGGTATGTCGCTGATGGGCTCCATTTGAAAAAGGTTCAAAGCAGAACCGAAACGTTATGGGTTAAGGCCCTTGTTGATTTCACATATGGATTAAATGGCTTTTTTGTGAAGCATCCTGAGTCGCCTGCTTTTTCTCCAGCTGCACAGTATATCTGTGGCCAAGTTTGTGCTTCAGGAATTGTCTGTATTTACACATTTTGCAGAGCACCAGGCAGTTGAATTGATGGTGTGCGCCACTTCCTCTACAAATCTCTACACACATATATATATATATATATATATATATATATATATATATATATATATATATATATATATATATATATATATATATGCTGTATATATATACACACACACATACATACATACACACAGACACACACACACACACATATATATATACAAATATAGTTTTGCTTTTTCTATCCCCAAGTTTTATTTTCTGCCATTGGTGAGCAAGGGGTTAAGTATAAAGTAAAACAGAATGAGAAGCAGTCTGCCAGGAACGAACAGCAGCATCAATAGCTTGTTCTATGGCCCGGTTGCCACCTGGGAGTAGCTTCTTTCTGCCCAATTGTGCTTTACACAGAGGAAAAATTTCCTATAGTATATCAGTCTGATCCCGCCGACATGGTCAGTCCAGCCCCGAAATACCAGGCAATTCTCCTATGAACAAGGAAAAGACAACCCCAGACGGTCGTTTCGGCCTTCTGTGG